>NC_056720.1:8096246-8160217 GCF_018831695.1 Puntigrus tetrazona
CAAAATGAACGAATAATAATGAAATACAAGAAGCGGCGAGTCTCTGGGTGGGTTGGGACGCGCGGTTCCAATTCATTGTGATTCCGTAAAAGTTTTCGTGTGGGTAATCCTGCCTGATGCCCCTCACGCGCTCCGTTAAAGCGGAGGATGGATGAGCTGTCATTCACTTTCAGGCTTCGGCAAACTTTTTACGCCCCGCCCACTTTCCGGAGTGACGCTCGGATGGTGAGTGATAAGATAAAGTGGCTGCAAATGTGCAAATAAACCAAATTTCCTGTTGAAAACTTATTTTCGAAGGCAAACTCCATCCGCACAAATAGTATACTAAAATCACCGTCCGCTAAATGCGATTATAAAGAGTGGGGATAATAAAGTAGCCCATCACACACATTAATAGCATCATTATCTGTAAAAATGATTTTTAAAGTCATTTTTATACACAATGTGTATAAAGCGCGAGACAAAATAAGTTTGAACTTACTTTATATTGTAAATAGAAATAAAGATTTGTATTTTTCTGACTCACAATTAGTTTTTTTTTTTTTTTTTTTTTTTACAAATTTTAATGTATCAATATGGTTTCATTAAATAAAATTTAGGCAACATATTTATAAAATTGTCAAAGTTTACATTTTACACACACACACACACACACACACACACACACACACACACACACACACACACACAAACAAATTATAAAAATAAATATAAAATTGTATATATTATGCCATTAATATATCTTTAAAAAAATGTATGAGCCTACATAAAAATATAAAATTACATAAATATAATGTATAAAATATAATATTAAAAATCAAAACATATTAAAAATATATATTAAGCAGGACACTAATTCACTATTTGTTGTGATAAATGTGTTATTTCAGCTGTCACATAATATCTATTACAATATTATATTTTCCAAGTAGAAAAGGGATCAGGATAATTATCAGATTTTCAGCATTCAGTCAATTAAAAATGATATATATTTATAAAATATATATAGTATTTGCATATTTTACAATAATGATAATTGTATTATTATTATTATTATTATTATTATCATCATCAAAAAGTAAATACTATTTGATACAGTATTAAATATACGTTAATATTAAATATAATAAAAATATATATTTATGACTTAAGGTTAAGAGTTAATAAAAACTATATTCATATTAATATATTTGTGGTTTCAGGTGTCATGTAAAATAGTAGGCTATATGTCATTGTAAAAACAGCATGTTATTTGTAGTGTGAGAATGTATATTTGCTGAGGCAGTGTTTTCAGAGGATTCACGTTGAGGGAGGTTCCCAGCTCTTTAAGTCCCGTTTTATTTCTGCTGCTTCACTGTATAATGCTGCAGGCATTCTGGCATCTGTCCTGAACTACTTTATCGTTTCGGAGTACTGCGTTATCCTTACTGTTATTCCAAGCAGCTATTGTCAAGAAGTCAAGTGCACATGTGGTTTTAAACGTTTATTGTATTCAAACACTTTTTTTTTTCCTTTTTCTGGCTTAAACTTCTCCTGAGGTCAAGAGGATTTAGGATGACATGATCGACACAAACCTCGCAGTAACCTTCATCAGCACCTTTGTTTGTAATTTCTCAGCCGTCTCCTCTTTCATCCATTCATCCATTGCAACCAGTAACCAGCTGCCCCTTTTTCTCCGTCCCCCCTCCCTCGGCGGCCCCATGGACGGGCGTCTGGTCCCTTAGGTAAATCAGAGATGTCCAGGCACACCCTGGCCAGGAAAGACCCAGGATCGGTTTACGGCCTACCTGAAAAGATCCTTTTAATACGGCAAGTACATTGCTCCCTACTTTGAACAATGGCAGACCTTTTCAGACTCTTTATGCATTGAAAAGCCCTTTACGTGCCTCCTGACTTGCTGTTCTGAATGCGAGATTCATTGTAGATATACAGTATTTCGTGCAGACAAGAGAGTGTTAGGTAGAGCAGACAAAACAGGCTGCATAAACGCTTCAGATCCTTTAAAAAAAACCACAAAAGCCTTGGATCTTTCAAACTCAAGTTTGCAAACAAATAGCAATGTCTGCAGACGCCAGGTGTGAGGGTTAACAGCAACAATAAGAAGAAACCAATTAAGTTCCTGATGATGGAAAAGAGGTAACTATTCTGTTTATGTGAGGCCTCTTTAATATTCTGGTTGTTTATGAGACACATCAACAGTCAAAAAGACTGAAACACATATTAAGTACTCCATCTGAAAACAGGTTTTGATAAATGAATAAATAAATGTTTTTTTTTTTAAGTTTGATTGCCTTTTAAAGAGGAAAACGGTTTAGTTTTTATGTGAGAAAAGCAGGGTTCTTTCATTAACACCAGATTCAAGGACTTTTTAAAGCACCATTTATTTTATATCAAGCACCTATTAAATTCACACCCGAGCACATAGCTTCATGAAAAACCTCTTATGGTACTTAACATTTCACTTACACTTAACATTTACATTAAGAAAGTCAGGGTTATGAGGTTTTGGATGCGTTGGTTGCGTAAATGTAGACCATTCTTGTTTTAAGAAATTTTATTAAGTTCATTGAAGTCAATGGAGTTCACGCAAATGCAATTTCTCAAATATTAATAAAAACATATATTCTTGCATGATACAGTTTTTTCTGTAATTGTTGTAAAAAGAAATTCTCAATGTGTAAAGTAATAAAAGTGGTTGAACAGGACTCCATGCTTACTTTTCGTTTTAGTACCATGGTTAAAAAGTTTGGGAGCAGCTTTTAATCAATAATCAGAAATTCTGATCAAATATCAGCCTTCGCATTACGAGATGATAATTGACTCCTTAAAGTGTGAAATTGGTTTTACTTTTGTAATGGCATTTTTCAAGCTTTATTAAAAGTAAACCTTTTATGTCAAATTCAGAAAATAATATTTATAAGCTTTTTAATATGATATATATATTTAGGCTTGCTACAGAGGTGGCACAGAAGAACACAAAAGTGGCTTGTAGGTGCCTTTTCAGTTTAAAGAGGTTCAGAGATGGCATGAGTGCAATTAAATCAATAAATTCATATTAAGGGTAATGTTTTAACTAAAACATTTTGAAAAATGATTTATTAAATGATTTAAATAACAGAAATATTACTATAAAAAAGAAGATAACACTGCTAGTAGGTGGCAGCAAGTCACTGAGCTTATCGCTGAATCATTCCTTCAATTATTTTGTTCGAATGGCTGATTTATAGATCAATCTCTTTTGCTCAATGTTTGCTTAATATCAAGACTACAAAGTGTTGTCATAATGGGGTTAACTTGGGACAAAGGGGGAACTTTCTTAAACTCCCTTAATTTCTTAATTAACTATTTTGTAACTAAAACAGTGGTTTGTGAAACTTTTGTCGTCAGAATGAGCGTCCTAGTTCTTTCTTCTGATAAACAAAGAAGATATTGTGGAGAATTTCATTGACAAGACAGTTGCTGGTAGTCATTGATTTAGTTTTTTTTCTCCCACAGTATAGAACCGTTCTGATATTTCAAAGATGCTTAAGTTCCCCGAAATGACCAGTGGATGTCAGTGAACACCATCAAGCTCAAATTATAAATACACAGAGAACAGGCCAAGAATAAATCCAGTATCAAATAATTTCAACACTAAAAATCAATGAGTTGCTAATGTTGTGCGTCTATCTCCATATGATTGTTTCATATCAATTATCAAGACTACAAAGTATTCTTATGACGCAAATAAAGACAAATACAACATCCTGATCCTTACTTATGAAGATGAGACTGGTTCAGTTTATGACCCTTTTCATCATAATTTTAGGAGTTATTGTATTTTTCTTTGAATGTAATGTTTTTTTAAATGTATAAATCTTTTATCAGGACCTCAGATCTGTCGTTGTGAAAATCTGTGAGTTTGTGGGAAAGAATCTGTTTTTCAGCGATTGATAAAGTGGTGGAAACAGCCACATTCAGGCACATGAAGAAAGACCCCGTGGCCAACTATGACACCCTTCCTTGGTTCAACATACAAATCGAAAAACCCAAATATTAAACTTCTGTCATCAATTTCACACTCTCATGTTGTTCTGAACCCGTAAGATCTTTGCTAATCTTCGAGACACAAATATAAGACATTTCTGATACTATCAGAGATCTCTCTGACCCTCAGTAGACAGCAACGCAACTGCAATGTTCTCAGGTCCAGAAACATAGCAAGGACATTGGTAAAAAAGTCCATGTGATGAAGGGGGAAAGAAAATAGTAATAGCATAGTTTATTCAGCAGTTCTTCTCCCAGCGTTACAGTCTTTTGCTATTTTGAAGAGTTCCCCCAGAATGTAATTAGCGTTTTTTATGTTTAGTAGACAGTATGATTGTAATTAAACTGACCCCTTGAGCAAATAATGACAGAATTACATTTTTTGGAGATGGAGTCAATAACTGACTGGGGCTTTTTTCTAACCGTGTGTTTTCAGATCCTTTGACACAATCTATTGTATGAAGTGCAATATATAAATAAGAGTGATTTTACCAAATTCTTTGTCGAAATGTTTGTGTGCAGTCTGTTTTGAACAATTTTGTATTTTTGAGAATTGTATTAGTAGCCTACAATTTGAAAAGAAATCAATAAAATAAGATTACGTCAAATAAATCTCAAGTAAATTGTAATTACTCGGATAAAGCTGTGATTACTTATTTTTACTGGGAATAGGTTTCCTACGTTTAATTAAGTAGATGGAACTCAGATCACCTTGTTTTAAGTTAAAAAGATTCACACTTTTAAGTAATCGCAATTTAATTTAAGTTAGTCCAACTTAAAATAAAAAGTGACAACGCATGCATCATTTAATTATAGCCTACTCTCACAGAAGCTGGAAGAATTAAAATGTCAAAAAAAACATTTTGATGGCGGATTGTAATAAAGAAAGGATTATATGACACACATGTGAATGAAATTCAATTCTATTCCATATATATTTTTATTTTAAAAAACAACCAGTTTGAAGGGAGCATACTTTTCAGTTTGAAGGGAGCATGATTTATTATAATGCTTTTTCCCAAAACAAAGTGTGGCAGACCTATTATTTACTTGTTCAGATGACAATATGGTGAAAACTCTTATTTGGCTCGTATATTCCAAGACATAGTCTAGAATCTGTGATTAGTAAGTACAGGATTCCCACCGGTGGAGTGACTGACAGCTGGAGCTGCACTTTGAATTGCAATACCATGTTTTTAAACATAGATGGTGACAAAAGGCAAAACTTACAGACTGCAGCTTTCATCATTTTAAGGCAACTGTTTTAGTTTTTATAGGTTAAGTCAACTGATCTCTTTTTCGATGTATCAGTTGACTTTATAATTAACATTACAATTTTATTCTCCCATAGCACAGTACCGTTCTTATATTTCAAAGATGCTTTAGTTCCCCAAAATGACCAGTTGGATATCCGCGAATTCCATCAAGCTGAAATCATAAACATACAGAGAACAGGCCAAGAATAAATCCAGTATCAAATCATTTCAACACTAAAAGTTAATGAGTTACTTATGTTCCAGATTTTTAATGAAGTTCAAGATTGTGCATCTCTATATTGTTGCTTCATATCACATATCAAGGCTACAGAGTGTTCTTATAACAGGGGTTAACCTGGCACAAAAGGACAACTTTATTAAACCCAGGCTCCATGTAAGATTAAAACTAGGTGTGTATCACACACTTTGAATTCTTACTTTCAGTGTTGGGCTTTTATTTCAAAATGCCTCTAAAAGCAACATAGTCAAATGATTCAGTTCATTAGCAAACTTTTCAGATAGAAACGATTCAGTAGTCATTTTTGGCGCGATCCATTGAAGTGGTTAAAAGAGTGATTCTCTGTGAATCGTGTATCGTTAGTTCTGATTCTGAACAACTGACAGAACAAATATAGGATAAGCTCATTGTCTTGTGACCGATCGAGTCATGCTGTTGTGAATGCTATTGGCTCTTGTATGTCTCATTACCGATCGAGTCATTCTACGGGATGGGAGTATCTTTTTGAATAAGATTTTCATGTGTGTTTAATGGAGTGGGATCATTTTCAGCCTTGTGTTTTAGTCTCTTTTTCGCATAAAGACAGTGTCAGAAGGACTCGGAATGTAACTTGTTTGTAATGCTTTTATACATTTTTTGGTCAGTTTTTCAATAAATACCCGTGACTGCACTTAATTTTGCCTGTGTCTGTTTAATTGTTCAAAAGTGGGTAGGTTTAGGGTATGGGTTAGGTATATATATATATATATTTTTTATGCAAAACATTAAATTGACACAAACTATTGAAAACAATGAACAAAAAATGCTGCTAAATGGGTACCTTGGGCGTCAAAAAGCAACGCCAAGTGGTCCTGACCAAGCTTTAATATGTGACCATGTTGCAATATAATATAACTATGTCTTCAGAAGTGTACAAAGACCTTATGAAGTTATGTTTTTATTAACTTAGAATTAGCTTTTAATATCTACATTGTGGGTATCCTTAATTCACCATATTGTTTGTACGGTAGCTGTTAAAGAACTAACAGAGAGCATTTCGCCAATATGTCGCTCTTGCACACTGACACAATGATGAACAAGTAACAGTAATATTTGTAACATCAATTAATTAAATTATTAAATATAATTCCTTAAATTAACCTTTGTAAAGAAACCTCATTGCTGGCTAGTCTTGCATAGCCAGACCTTAAAACTGACTGCTGAAGGTCTGCAATATATGGTAGCGTTCATTGGCCAAGGCCCACCCCATAAAGATGGTTTGACCAACACAAAAAACAAAAAACTTAATTTTGAGGCAACAGGTATCAATTTTTTTAAGTTAAGTCAACTGATTGCTTTTTAGGGTTAGGGTTAGGGTTTAAAAAATTCTTTAGTTCCCCAAAATGACCAATGTCATAAAAGTCATAATATACATAAAATAGTCATAGAATAATTCCAGTGTCAAATAATTTCAACACTAAAAGTTAATGAGTTGCTTATGTTCCTGATTGTTTTTAATTAAGTTCTTGCTTGTGCATCCATTTCTATATGATTGCTTCATATCAAGACTACAAAGTGTTCTTATGATGAGGTTTATCTGGCAAAAAAACAGCCTTCATCTCTTAATTATTGTGTAACTTTTAGCTTATTCGACCACAGTAAAAAAAGAAAGAAGGAAAGAAAGATATTTGATTATCAGTGTTTGACCACTTTGTTATTAAATGACTAGCTATAGTTTTATCTTCACAAAATACCTCTGAGAACATAACACGGTTGAAACAATTTGGCCCGCAAGTGAAATGTTTCAAATGATTCAGATGGAATCAGTAATTCAGATGACCAACAATTGTGATTTGTTGATTAAAGAATTGAATTGGACCTCAGATCTGTCGTTGTGAAAATCTGTGAGTTTGTGGGAAAGAATCTGTCGGACGCAGCGATTGATAAAGTGGTGGAAACAGCCACATTCAAGAACATGAAGAAAGACCCCGTGGCCAACTATGAATTTCTTCCTAAGGATATCACAGACCTCCCAAAAGAACTGTTTTTGCGCAAAGGTTAGAACAAAAAGAAAAATTTGTTCACCCAAAAATTCTAGCATTAACCAAGAGCTCTCTGACCCTCAGTAGAAAAGCATGTATCTGCAGTGTCCCAGATCCAGAATCATAGCAAGGACATTGGTAAAATAGTCCATGTAACGTCACTGGTTCAAATTAAATTTAAAAAAGCTACAAGAATACTTTGTGGAAATAAGAAAACAGTAATAACAAAATTTATTAAACTTTTTTACAGTCTACAGTTACAGTCTTTTGCTATTTTGATTACTTTAGTTTTGGTGAGTAAATAACAACAGAACTTTCCTTTTTGGGTGAACTATCCCTTTAAATGCCATAAGTGTGACATATCAGCTGCAGTGCAAAAATTTTATATTAATGTTTTCCACCTGCTGTGTTACAGGAACAATTGGGGACTGGAAGAACTCTTTAACTGTGGCTCAAAGTGAATGTTTTGACCGCATGTACCAAGAAAGGATGAAGGACCTACCTCTTAATTATGTCTGGGACATCTCAGAATTGCATGGCTGAAAACTCAAGCATCCAATCCATTATACAAACTAATGAGATAAAACACTGCCATAGCAGTAATAAAACAATTAAAGGATGGCATAATATTGTGAAAAGTAATTTAGTTTTTTTTAATTGCTTTTCACTGACAAAAAGGTCAGTATTTCAATGGTTATGAGCATGCAAGTAATAAGTTCACTTAAAAATGAAAATGGCAATTCATTTAAGTTAAATACTTATCTTGAAATCAATCACTCAACAAATTTAGTTCTTTGTGGTGTAAGATTTGTTATAGCTGTAGTGTAAATTCTTCCGGAGTGCGTGTCCTCCGTTGCTTTAAATGAGAAACCCTTAGCTTCAATATGCTAACGGCAGACGCTGGGAATTTTAATGTCATCATTAAATTATGTATTGGGTAAAGATATTGCCATTACTGCAAGCTGGGGTGATATTTTTTATTGTAAACATACACAACATGTTTTATTTATATCACATTATTTACACATTTTTGACCTAACCCAACCCCTGCCACTAAACATACCATTTGTCAACGAAACGCAAGATATAACAACCAGATATAACTACCATCTTTATTTATTTAAAAAAGGATTAATATTTAAATTCGTCCGAGGCAAAAGGATTGATTCTACAGAGACGAAAGGATAGTTGTGAATACAATTGTCTCTTGTGTGTCTCGTGACCAATCGAGTCATTCTACGGGACTCTTTTTCGCATAAAGACATGGAATGCAACACGACTTGTTATGAACAGTTTTTGCAATAAATACCTGTGACTGCACTTATTTTTGCCTGTGTCTGTTTAATATTGTTCAGAAGTGGGTAGGTTTAATGTATGTATTTCTTTACAAACACATGCAAAACATTAAACTGAGACAAATAGTTAAAAATAACGACTGACCTTCATGTTGAAAAGTACCTTGAGCGTCAAAAATCAACGCCAATTGGTCCTGACCAAGCTTTAATATGTGACGACTTGGGAGTGAGACCATGTTGCAATATAATATAACTATGTCTTCAGAGGTGTACAAAGACCGACATGTCAAACAACCAATCACAGTTCGTTACGTTCAGCATCATGATTCACAGCATGGAAATGTTATTAAAACTTATGGCATGAAAAAGCATTGGATCTTTCAAACTCAAGTTTACAAACAAATACCAATGTCTGCAGACGCCAGGTGTGAGGAGGACCATCAGCAATATAAAGAAACCAATCAAGTTTCTGATTGTAGAACTATTCTGTTTATGTGAGGCCTCTTTAATATTCTGGTGGTTTATGAGACACATCAACAGTCAAAAAGACTAAAACACATTATGCACTCCATCTGAAAACAGATAACCAAATAAACTTTATTTAAAAGTTTAGTTGCCTCTAATTTTGTTTAAAAGTGGGAAAATAGTTAAGGAGTATGTTAACTTTTATTGTATTATTTAAAACTTTTTTTCTTTAATGAGGTACAAGGGAATGTCTTCATGTTCTCATACTTCTGGATTTTGTTCAGTTTCAAAATGCAGTGCAAAGATGCAAGTAATAAATTAAATTAACTAACTTTCAGGCTGTCTGTATTTTCAATACAGATTTGGAGAATTTTAGCATTACATCAGCTTCCTCTGCGGTCAATGGACGCTGTCAGAATGAGTCCAAAAAGCCTATAAAAACAACATTGAACACATCCATTATATAATCTGCAATTATGTTTCTTACACTAAAAGTTGTTCCCCTGTTGTTCTCTCACATTGAAATTCACCTACATATTTCCACAGTTTTTACTAGTAAACAGTGCTTGACCAGTACATATTTCTCTCCTGATTCACACAAGACATCTCTTTCACTAGAGAAAGTAATGCTATGGATAGAGGGTTCGTATTTTAATCATAGCTATTTAATCCAGATCTTAAAATGTCTTCGTAAGTAAACAAACTCATCTAGAATTTGGATGTCCTGAGGGTAATTACATTCTCACAAAATTTAATTTTGCTGTGAACTATATAAAATATTTTAAAACGCTTCATTTCATTGAAGTAATAGTTCACCAAATTTGCTGTCCTGAAATTCTCAAACAGTCTTGCAACACCTTTAAGTAAAAAAAAAATAAAAAGAATGTTCATGATTTAATCCCATCTTACTCCTCTTTCAAGTGGAGAATATCATTAATAGCCATTGACTGTGACAGCATAGAACCGTCCAGATATATTTTAACGATGGTTTAGTTCCCCAAAATGACCAGTTGGATATCAGTGAACACAATCAAGCTGAAATCAAAAACATACAGAGAACAAGCCAAGAATAAATCCAGTATCAAATCAATTAAACACTAAAAGTCAATGAGTTTCTAATGTTCTTGTTTGTTAATAAATCTCTATATAATTGGTACATATTAAGACTACAAAGTGTTCTTGTAATGAGGTTAACAAAGCCTTAAAGGAACTTTCTTAAACTGCCTTCATCTCTTACTTAATTTTTGTGTAAAGTTTAGCCTATTTTCTTAGTAAAACAATGGTTCTTAAAACCTCAGTTAATAGTGTGTCAGCACTACCAACTTTTGTTGAATGGAGGACCCTCTAAACATCACTATTACATTGATCTACAAAGGCAGAAGAATTGCCACTCCTTTCATTTCTTCCTAAGGATATCACAGACCAGCCAAAAGAACTTTTTTTTCCGCAAAGGTCGGATCAAATTGAAAAATAAAAAGTTTAGTTCACCCAAAAATAAAAATTCTGTCATTAATTAATTACACTCATGTTGTTCCAAACAGTAAGATCTTCGTTCTCTCTGACCTTCAGTAGACAGCACTGCAACTGCAATGTTCCGAGGTCCAGAAACATAGTAAGGACATTGTTAAAATAGACCATGTGACATTAGTGGTTCAACATAATTTTATGACGTTATGAGAATACTTTTTGTGCATTAAGAAAACAATAATAGCAATTTATAATAAAAATCTTCTCCCAGAGTTACCGTCTTCCTCGATTTTGAAGAGTACCCCAAAACATAATCAAGACAGGAACTTTTGGAAAAGGATTGTTGAAGAAATTATGTTTTTGTTTAAAGTCTTTATTTGGGTGGATTTTGTCGACAAAAACTACTCTTGTATCTTCATAAAATCATTGCTGAACCACTGATGTCACACTGTCTGTTTTGTTGATGTTCTTAGTGCCTTTTAGGACCTTGAACATGGTGGTAACCTTGCTGTCTATGGAGGTCCAAAAACCTCTTAGATTTTATGAATAACATCTTAATTTGTGTCCGGAAGAAAAATTAGGGTCTTACAACCTGTGGGTGAGTAAATAATGA
This sequence comes from Puntigrus tetrazona, assembly GCF_018831695.1. Lineage (NCBI taxonomy): Eukaryota > Metazoa > Chordata > Actinopteri > Cypriniformes > Cyprinidae > Puntigrus > Puntigrus tetrazona. The sequence goes on from NC_056720.1 coordinate 8,107,628, forward strand.
AAGAATTTTTATTTTTTGGTGAACAATAAATGTGATTAGTGTGAAATATCATGATATGTCACACATATCTGTTATAATAATGTTATCAACCTGCTGTGTTACAGGAACAATTGGGGACTGGAAGATCTCTTTAACTGTGGCTCAAAGTGAATGTTTTGACCGCGTCTACCAAGAAAGAATGAAGGACGTACCTCTTAACTTTGTCTGGGACATCTCAGAATTGCATGGCTGAAAACTCAAGCTGTGGCATCCCCTCCATTATACAAATTAACAGAGATAAAACGCTATCAAATAAAAACATAAAATAGTGGAAAATATCTTTGTCTTCTGCTTTTTGACTCATGGCAGCTTTTATTGGCCAAGGCCCACAAATGAAGCATATTTCCTGCATAGAACATATTATTAGCAGTATTTTTAATAAAGTGTTTAAAAAAAAAATCTTGAGAATAGGGAATGTGTTGTAAATGAGTTATTCATGTGTTAGTAGATAATAGTGCAGTGTTAACATTTCAATGATTTATAAGTGATTCATAATATAGGAACTTAACTAGTAACTAAAATAAATATTTTAACTACATTTAAATCAACAAATTTCAACATCTTTTTCATTTAAATGTAACTAAAATATATTGTTTGCAACCGTTTACCTTTTTTTTCAGTGCATTAACCTTTTACTAAGGATTTTTTCATTATGCGTTAGCTTATTACTTAATAATAATTTATGAATCTATAATCATGTTTTGTAAATCAACAAATTAGTTAATCATCATCTAATCGCTTGTAAAAATGTGTAATATAGTTAAACATTAAATGCTAAGCTTAATAGGAACTGTATGTCTCATTGTGACATAATCAACAAGTCTCCCATTTAATATAAGACTCCCAACACCTAAAAAGCCTCTTTCCGAAGAGACGAACTGTATGCACTGCTGCAGTCTATGCTCTTCTGGTTACATTAATGACAGATTCACAGGAGAATCTCATGATGAATGTGGTAGGAATTTTGGTCCTTCTAGAAAGGTCTGCTACGTATTTCGGTTTGCATCTTGCTCGCATGATTTTCTCTCCAACCAAACAGTAATCCAAGACACTGCAAACAACTAAGCAGTTGTGATTACAAAAAGCTGAATTCAGTGGAAAAGGTCTCATCATGCATGAGGCCTCTGACAGAGACTCCCAGGTTGCCAAGGCAACAGAAACTGAAACAAAACTTGGTGAACTACAAAGATTAATTTAAAAGTCCTAATATTACCAGAAACAATATTTTGAGGTTTTCGACTCAACTGGACTGGTATGACTCACAGCCATTTTGATATAGAGTGATCTCACACAGGTACAAGTTAAAAAAATACTGGCCATTGAAAACACACTTGCCCAGTAAAAGTGTGTACGGGGAAATAATTTACGTTTCATTAAAAGTTCCATGATTTTATAACTGGTTGTAAACGCTTCTGATATTTCTAGATGCTTCAGTTGCCCAAAATGAGCAGTAGATGTCAAAAAACGCAATCAAAATTCAAGTCACGAGTCGATAAAAATATATTACTTTCAGTAACAGGTTATTTCAAGTCAATGATTTGCTCATGCTCTTGTTCGTTTGTGCACCTCCCTCTATAATTGCTTTATAATCTTATCATTCCAAACGGCAAACAAGTGTTTTTAAGTTTAACCTTTAACCTTTACAATTTATCCCGGCTCTTCCAAGCTTGGTAATGCTTGTGGAAAGCGACCATTATTTTGAAACAGTGTGGACCCAACAGATCATGATGTTAACAGCCACATTCAAGCACATGAAGAAAGACCCCTTGGCCAACTATGAATCCCTTCCTCCGATCACAACCCTACAAACCTAATCAAACACACCTAAAGAGCCAGTCAAGCTTCTTAAAATGGCTTTAAAAAACACAGGTTAGTATGCAGAAGCAGTTTAGAATTAGACTTTCCAGGAGAGTAGGCCAGGAATAGGGTTGAAGACCTCTGGAATAAGAAATAGTTACCCCCATGTATATAAATTTGTTTCTTAGGTCCCTAATCCATAATAAAAATCCTTAAAAAAAGAAGATTCTTTTGTCCTTGCACATTAAAATACACCAACATATTTTTCTAGAGCTGTTTTGGACATTGATCCTTGATCTGCATACATTTCTTTCCTTATTTGACTTTTCAGAAATTATTAACATAGCTATGTTTAGTCATAAATAAAATATTTATTTATTTGAATAAACTGTCTGTGGACTCTTCTGATATTAAGATTATTCAGTTCCCCAAAATAACCAGTAGATGTCAACAAACACATTCAAATTCAAGTCTCAAGTTCATGAAGATAATGACATTTAAAACCTCAAAACTCCTGTTTGTTGTGTTTTAGTGAATGGTGTAGTAGTTTAAATAAAGGTATTGTGGTGTGCATCGATCTCTTGTCTATATTCAAATCTGCAAACAACTGTTTTTATGATGTGGTTAACCTAAGACTAAGCTCTACAATAAACTCATCTCTTATTTTACTATTGCGATGGATCATTTCTAACCTAAAACTAAGTCAATAAGCTACTGTAATGAAAACCTTTGCATTACAGTAGCAGTAGTATTTGCATTTATATTTGCCATCTTGTTGGCCTTCTGAACTTTAATATTACATCTACACAGGCTGATAATTTAGGTGAAAGCAACAAGTCCGAAGGTTGGCCATGAGCTAGCCTATGCAAATTTAAACAATGCTTTAAATGACTGTTGTGTAACAGCGAGGCTTTATTCTCAGTGAAATCTGGTATATATAAAGGTCTTCTCCACTATTACGCTCTTTACTAGTGCTGTTGGTTTGGCTCAGTACGATCTCAAACATGGCTCAGCAGGAATATAAAATGCTTGGAGACAAATTGTTCACCTACAAAGGAACTGTCATAGCTGTGGAAGAAGTTCATGACCTCTCTCTAGAATATATTGACAGTTTACAAGATTTTGAAACAAAGGATGATGATGTCTTTGTTGTAACCTTCCCTAAATCTGGTAAGTGAGATTAATGTATAAGATAAATTACCTTTTTAGTCAAACTTTCTGCTTACTTTAACTTTAACTGCCTATTAATGCTATAATGGAAAAGAGTGAACTTTTCATTTGCACATGAATGTTTAACATTATTAATTCAAGCCCAGTGTATTTTATATCTGACTCTACACTGCTCTCTCAGGTACGGTATGGACCCAACGGATCATGACATTAATATACGCAAAAGATTTCCCGGACAAAACCAACGAAATCACATACGAGCAGATGCCATGGCTGGAGTATCGGATAAAAGAGAGAGATTACAACACACGACCATCTCCAAGACTCTTCTGCTCCCATTTACTCCAGCCGCTGATGCCCAAAATGCTGCAGAGAAAAGGAAAAGTGTGTATATGTTCATCAGATGATGGCTTGAAATCATTAGCAGGTGTTTATATACGTCTGTCTTCGTTGTCAGGTCATCTATGTCATGAGAAACCCTAAAGACATCATGGTGTCATATTTCCATTTTTCCAGCCATATGAAAAACCTGTATTCTTCTGAGAGCTTTGAAGAGATGCTGGAAAAATTCTTCACAGGATTCAGTAAGAGCCAAAATATTATAATAAAATACTAAATACTAAATATATATATATATATATATATATATATATATATATATATATATATATATATATATATATATATATATATATATATAAACAGATGACATATTTGATGAATGGTTTAAAAAAGTTTTATGGATAAATTGAATCTATACATATATTGGGAAACATGTATGTTGTGTTTGTTTTGTAGTGATCGGTGGCTGTTGGTTTGATCATGTTAAAGGATGGATCACAAATAAAGACAAATACAACAACATCCTGATCCTTACTTATGAAGAAATGATCAAGGTGAGACTGGTTCGGTTTATGACCTTTTGTCCTTTCCATTTTGGAGTTATTGCACTTATTGTGTGTGTGAGGAATTTTCAGTTTGCACTGTTTTTCCTTAGTTGGTCTCTACGTTTATGTACGTTTATCTCTGTTTATTCAACCACCCATGTGAAAAAACCCTGGTACACAAAACGACATGTCATTTAAACTTGTATTTACTTGTATTGCCATTCAACTGCTTTGTGGTCTATGCTGGTGCTTTTCTGCAAGAAATGACAGCCTGAGTCCACCGCAGATTGAAATAATGCCTCAGTCGAAACATCAGAGCCATCACCAGAAAGAGCAATGCTAACAGCAAGCCAAAGGGGACCTAGTCATGTTCCGCTTGTCGAAAAACTATTTTTAAATAGGAAAACTATTGAAACATTTTGGTAATTTTTTGAATGCGATGCTATTAGTCAAATTTAATTCAATGATGTATGCTAAGCTATGCTAAAAGTGCTATCGCCAGACAGGGAAATCAGCTTAATGGATTCAAAAATGGTAAAACTCAGCTTATTAACTCTGAGGGAAAATGAGAATGAACCTATTTTCAAAAAAAGTGTTTTAAATTAAGAATTTTCGAACTGGAAATAATTTTTATCTTACTGTTTACTGTATTATTTTGCTCGGTCAGTGTCATTGTAGAACACAAACAGAGATTTTTAACTTGGACCATTGCAATCTGCCAGTCATGTAATGCAAGTCAATGGACATACAACCTTTGAGAGTAAAAAAAACAAAACATGCACAGGCAATTCCAAATTAAAAAACCCTGCGGCTTGTGATGATACATTGGTGTCCTTAAACTTGAAATGATCAGTCAAGAAACTGAATAGTAGTTCAATTTTTGGAATCACATATACTTATACATATATACATGTATGTGTGTATGTATATGTGTGTGTGTGTGTGTGTGTGTGTGTGTGTGTGTGTGTGTGTGTGTGTGTGTATAATGACATGCATAATTATTTTATCAGGACCTCAGATCTGTCGTTGTGAAAATCTGTGAGTTTGTGGGAAAGAATCTGTCGGACGCAGAGATTGATAAAGTGGTGGAAGCAACCACATTCAAGAACATGAAAAATGACCCCGTGGCCAACTATGAATCCATTGCTCAGACGACCACAGAACGTCCAAAACAGGCTTTTTTGCGCAAAGGTAAGACAAGCAGTGTCAAATAAAGCATCAAGATACAAATATATAAATGTATGTTAAATGTTTATTATTATTATTGTATTATTTAAACATTTTTAAATGTTGAATATTAAATGTAAAAAGTCTTATATCACCAGCAATGGGAAAATGTTATATTAAAGGGTTGACCCATAAAAGAAAACTTTCATTACTTACTTACCCTCATTTCAAACCAGTAAAACTTTTGTTCATCTTCTGAACACAAATTGTAGTGATCTCATGAATTGTGCCAAACTGACCTAGAAGAGAAGAAATGGTTTAATAAAGTCATTATTTTGTTTCCTTTGCGCTCAAAATGTATTCACATAACTTTATAACATGGTTGCACCAACAGATATCACATGGACTATTTTATCAATGTCTTTACTACCTTTTGAGTCTTGAATGTGGTGTGTTGCTGTCTATGGAGGGTCTGAAAGCTCTCAAATTTCGTTAAAAATACTTTTGTGTTCTGAAAATGAACAAAGATCTTACTGTTTTGAACCACATGAGGCTGAGTAATTAATGACAGAATTTTTATTTGTGGGTGAACTAAACCTTTAATGTTGTCAACCTGCTGTGTTACAGGAACAGTTGGGGACTGGAAGAACTCTTTAACCGTGGCTCAAAGTGAATGTTTTGACCGCGTCTACCAAGAAAGAATGAAGGATGTACCTCTTAACATGGTCTGGGACATCTCAGAATTTACTGGCTAAAAAGACGTGGCATCCATTTTCCAAACTAATAAAGATAAAACATTAATAGGATAATAAAAGAGAAGTATTAACGGATGTGTTCGCTATATCATCATGTCAAAACAGATAACAGAGGTTGATGAGGTTATGATGACATTGTGTAGTTGAGATGACTTTGTGTGATGACTTTGGAATTTTAAATTAATTTTAAAAGTCCAAATGTTATGATTTTTTTTTACATAATTTTTTTTTAGGTTCACTTCAATGTTATTACGGTGTGAAAATATTTACAAAGAAAAACCTTTACTCTTTGTACATCTTTTTATGAAATTAAATCTGGAAATAATTTATGAAATAAACAGTGACGTCTCACTTTTCACTATCAAAGCAAATCCTCTTTTATTGCATTCTTTTCAAAGTTCATGAGAATGAGAAAGCGATTAAGTTAAAGCAATAGTTCACCCAAAAATTTAAATAGCAATAAGTTAAATTCAAATTTCTTATCCTAAAAGTCCTGATAGATTACTCTATAAATGTAGTAGGTGTAGGGTTTGTTATGCCACATTGTTGATTGGCGAGGAGAGTAGGCCAGGAACAGGGTTGAAGACCTCTGGAATACGTTGAAGGAAGAGTTACCCCCAAAATTAAAATTTGAGGAAAAAAATATATATATATATATATATATATATATATATATATATATATATATATATATATATATATATATATATATATATATATATATATCCCCATGTATATAAGTTTGTTTCTTCCATAATAACAATCCTTAAAAAAAAAAAAAGAAGATTATTTTGTCCTCGCACGTTAAAATACACCAACATATTTTTCTAGAGCTGTTTTGGACATTGATCCTTGATCGGCATACATTTCTTTCCTTATTTGACTTTTCAGAAATTATGAACATAACCATGTTCAGTCATAAATAAAATATTTGTTTATTTAAATAAACTCTGTGGACTCTTCTGATATTAAGAGTATTCAGTTCCCCAAAATAACCAGTAGATGTCAACAAACACATTCAAATTCAAGTCTCAAGTCCATAAAGATAATGACATTTGAAACCTTTGTTTGTGTTTTAGTGAATGGTGTAGTAGTTTGAAATAAAGGTATTGTGGTGTGCATCGATCTCTTGTCTATATTCAAATCTGCAAACAAACTAAGCTCTACAGTAAACTCATCTCTTATTTTACTATTGCGATAGATCCTTTCTAACCTAAAACTAAGTCAATAAGCTGCTTGTGCTCTATAATTGCTTAACAGTTTTATCTTTCTAAACTACAAACTAGTTTTTATGATCAGGTTGACCTAAGGGAAAGACTTAGAGCTGAACTCTCTAGAAGTGTTCTCCCACATAAACAAACTGTAAAATATATATATATATATATATATATATATATATATATATATATATATATATATATATATAATATTAATTCAATGAACCAGCAATAACAGTTTCTGTACATATTGTTATGACTGGCTCAGGGCCATAACAAGGAGGGGAGACGAGAACGGGTAAAGGTGCTCAAATAAAGGTTTATTAACAAAAATGAATATTAAGTTAAACACAAAAGAAGTTGTGGAGTGTGAATGTCTGTAAGTCCGTGGTGTAGGTAGTGTTGTGTGGGTGTAGGACAGGTGAATGGTGCGTCATGAGTGTGGTGCGTAAAACAAAAGACAAACTCAAATGTGCATGATGAATCGGGAGAGAGGTAGGCGAGGACGGGCGCGGTAAAGGAGCCGAGCCGGGCCGGTGCAGCGCAGCGCAGACCAAAGCGCGGAGAGAGCGAGAGAGAGGGTTTTTCACTCCACTTATATACAGAGTGATGTAGGTGGAGCAGTAGATTGGTGCAGGCCAGCAGGTGCAGGACAATTAGCCTGATGAGCCTGCACAAACAAACAGAGGGCGGCAGAGGGCGGCAAACAAATAATCCCCACTCCCCCAAGGCCCTGGGCCGTAACAATATGTACATAAAATGTTTAAAAATAAACTTTGAAATAATTAAAGCAGTAATATCTTCTGCTCTGAGAATTGTTTTGGACAACTTTACATCAAAAAGGTTGAGAACCACTGAGCTAGAATATTAATAAAGTATTACAGTAGTATTTGCATTTATATTTGCCATCTTATTGACCTTCTGAACTTCAGTATTACTTCTACACAGGCTGATAAGTCAGGTTAAAGCAACAAGTCAAAAGGTTGGCCACGAACTAGCCTATGCCTTGGAGACTCTCTCCGCTCTCTCTCTAACTCTCTATTTACACTCATTACTAGTATCGAATTTCGGCTCAGTACGATCTCAAACATGGCTCAGCAGAAATATAAAATACTTAATGACAAAATGTTCACCTACCAAGGAACTGTCGCACTGGCCGACGGTTGTGATGTTAGTTCAAAATATATATTTAAAGTGTTTTGAAATAAAGAATGATGATGTCTTTGTTGTTACCCTTCCCTTCCTGGTAAATGAGATTCAACATTATCTATGAAATGTGTATTTAAAATATACCTATGTAGTCTTTAAAAAGCCAGATAACATTTGGTGTACTTTGACTTTGCCACTGCTTATATCAGAGCAGCATTAGCATGTAAATGTTTAAGTTAATGACGTAAATGTTTAACATTATTCAATCTGACCTCTAGTATGTTATGCTTGACTCTACATCACTCTCTCAGGTACACTGTGGACCCAACGAATCATTACATTAATACATGCTGAAGATTTCCCAGACACAGACAAACAACTCACATGCAAGCAGATGCCGTGGCTGGAGTATCAAACAATGCATAATAATTACAACACACGACCATCTCCAAGACTCTTCTGCTCCTATTTACTCCAGCAGCTGATGCCCAAAATGCTGCAAAGAAAAAAAAAGTGTATAGAAGTTTATCAATCAATTAATTAATTCTCATTATGTTATGAAAGGTTTTTTTTTTCAGTCTGTCTTCACTGTCAGGTCATCTATGTCATAAGAAACCCCAAAGATGTCATGGTGTCATATTTCCATTTTCCAACAACAAGAAAAACCTGGATTCTTCCAAGAATTTTGATGAGATGCTGGAAAAATTCTTCACAGGATTCAGTAAGAGCCAAAACCAATATATATATATATATATATATATATATATATATATATATATATATATATATATATATATATATATATATATATTATTTTTGGGGTGGAAATTAGATACTTATATCAATCAAGTGTAAGTTATGATAAAAAGAAAGAAGCTCTTAAATCTGCTACAAATTATTAAAAAAACACTAATATTGTGTCTGTTTCAAATGAAATGTAAAAATTTTCTTACAGTCTTTTGCTATTTTGATTACTTTAGTTTTTTTATCAACCTGAGGGTGAGTAAATAACGACAGAACCTTCCTTTTTGGGTAACTTCTCCCTTTAAATGCGATAAGTGTGACATATCAGTTGAAGTGTGAAAATGTTATATTAACATTTTCCACCTGCTGTTTTACAGGAACAATTGGGGACTGGAAGAACTCTTTAACTGTGGCTCAGAGTGAATGTTTTGACAGCGTCCACTAAGAATGAAGGACCTACCTGTTAACTTTGTCTGGGACATCTCAGAATTGCATGGCTGAAAACTTAAGCATCCTATTCATTATACAAACTAATGAGATAAAACACTGCCATAATAGTATTAAAATATTTCAAGGACGGCATAATATTCTTCTTTTTCCACTTATCCGGGGCCTGTCTCTGACTCCTCACCCTATCTCTAAGGGAGGGCCCAGCCACCTACGGAGAAAACCCATTTCGCCGCTTGTATCCGGGATCTCATTTTCGGTCATGTGCCAAAGCTGACAGTAATAACGAAGATCAACCGGTAAATCAAGTGCTTCATCTTGTGGCTCAGCTCCTTCTTCACCATGACAGACCAGTATAGCGACCGCATTACTGCTGAAGCTGCACTGATCCGTCTGTGGATCTCTCGTTCCATCCTCCCCTCACTTGTGAACAAGACCCCAAGATACTCAAACTCCTACACCTGAGGCAGGAGCTCCCCACCAACCTGAAGGGGCAAGCCACCCTTGTCCAACTGAGAACCATGGCCTCAGACTTAGAGGTGCTGATTCTCATCCCAGCCGCTTCACACTCAGCTGCAAAACACCCCAGCACACACTGTAGGTCTTGGCCAGATGCAGCCAACAGGACAATATCATCCACAAAAAGCAGAGACACTATCCTTTGGTCACCAAACCGGCCCCCGGCTGTGCCTAGAAATCCTGTCCATAAAAATAATGAACAGGACCGGTGACAAAGGGCAGCCCTGTCGGAGTCCAACATGCACTGGGAAGAAGTCTGACTTAATGCCGGCAATGCGAACCAAGCTCCTGCTCTGATCATACAAGGATCAGACAGCCCTTAACAATGGGCCCCTTACCCTGTATTCCCAGAGCACCCCAGACGGGACACTGCAAGGAACCCGGTCGAATGCCTTCTCCAAATCCACAAAACACATGTGGACTGGTTGGGCAAACTCCCAGGAACAAACCAGTATCCTGAAGAGGGTATAGAACGTGTCCATGCGATCCCACTGCGGGCAACACCAGAGTAGTGAAGAGTCCAGCACCTTTCGAGGAGATGAACCCGACTATCAAATAAAAACAGTTTAAAAACACTGTCAGGATGGTGCCGCGAATGGCAGCCTCAGTGCTTAGTGTTGCCCAGCATTCACTTGGCGAACTTCCGCTCTCTACCCAACAAAATGGACAAACTACTTCTGCTCACCCGGACTAACAGGGATTTTTCAAACTCTGCTGTTCTGTGTTTCATGGAAACCTGGCTAAACGACACCATTCCAGACAGTGCATTAAGTCTGTTGGGCTTTCAGTTATTTAGAGTGGATCGCGTCGCAGAATTAATGGGGAAATCAATGAAAGGTGGTGTACAGATGTAACAGTGTTAAAGAAGATGTGCTATGCCCATGTAGAAGCAATCTTCATTGACTGTTAGCCTGTTTACTAGCCGTGGAAGTTTTGCTTGTTCATTCTGGTATGTGTTTACATCCCTCTGCAAGCGCCACGTGAGCCTGGCTTTACAAAAACACGCTGATCTGATGAGACTGAGCAACAACACCCGGACTCTGTTTTAATCATCCTCAGGGACTTTAATAAAGCCAATCTAGAAAACTTCAGAAAGCACGTTACCTGTCCAACCAGAGACAGTAACATACTGGATCACTGTTATATAGTAATAAAGAATGCGCATCACTCTGTCTAAAGAGCTGCCATGGGAATTTCTGATCCCTGTTCTGTCCATCTCATACCGACCTACTGGCAAAAGCTGAAATCAGCTAAACCTGTACTTAGGACTTTAAATAGATGGACTAATGAAGCAAAGTGGGATTTACAAACCTGCTTCTCTCTCACTGATTGGAATGTCTTTGAAGCTGCTGCCACATATCTGGACGAGCTCACAGTAACTGTAACATCATATTTTAGTTTCTGTGAGGACATATACATTCCTACCAGGATTTATTTAAATTATAACATTGAGAAACCATGGTTCACCGTTAAACTCAGTCAGCTCGGCCAATCCAAAGAAGAAGCTTGCAGGATAGGGGACAGAGTATTGTATAAACAGGCCAAGTACACACTAGAAAAGGAGATCAGAGTGTCAAAGAGGAATTATTCTGAAAAACTTTGCACTTCTCCTCTAGTGACACAGCTGTGTGGAAAGGTCTGAAAGACATCACCAATTACAAGACATCATCCCCCAGCACTGTGGCAAATCAACAACTGGCAGACGACCTGAACAAGTTTTACTGCAGGTTTGAAAAGAAACCATTCTCACCTTCTGCAAACCCCTATCCCCCACACCTGCCCTTCAACTCAGCGAAGATGACGTGTGCCAGGTCTTCAGGAAAAACAAAAGAAGAAAGGCACCAGGACCAGACGGTGTGGCTCCAGCCTGTCTGAAAACCTGTGCTGACCAACTGGCCCCCATCTTCACACAGATCTTCAACAGACCACTGGAGCTGTGTGTAGTGCCTTCATGCTTCAAACGCTCCACCATCATCCCAATCCCAAAGAAACACAAAATTACTGCACTTAATGATTTCAGACCTGTGGCTCTAACGTCTGTGGTCATGAAATCATTTAAAAAACTGGTCTTGGGTTATCTGAAGGACTTTACAGGACCCTTCTGCAGTTTGCCTACAGAGCAAACAGGACAGTGGACGATGCAGTCAATATGGGACTGCATTATGTTCCGCAACATCTAGACAGACCAGGGACTTATGTGAGGATCCTGTTTGTGGACTTCAGCTCGGCCTTCAAGACCATTATCCCAAACCTTCTCCACCCCAATTTAACCCAGCTCTCAGTGCCCACCTCCACCTGCCAGTGGATCAGCAGCTTCCTGACAGACAGACAGCAGTTAGTGAGGCTTGGAAAATTCTCATCCAGCACCCGTACAACCAGCACTGGAGCCCCTCAGGGTTGTGTCCTCTATACCAATGACTGCACCTCTAAAGACACCTCTGTCAAACTCCTGAAGTTTGTGGACGACACCACAATCATCGGCCTCATACAGGACAGTGACGAGTCTGCTTACAGACAGGAGGTCAAAGAGCTGGCTGAATTGTGCAGTCTAAACAACTTGGAGCTCAACATGCTCAAAATAGTGGAGGTGACAGTGGACTTCAGGAGTAATCCCCCTGCACTCCACCCACTCACCATCATGGACAGCACGGTGGTAACAGTGGAGTCATTCAGGTTCCTGGGCACCACCATCTCACAGGACCTGAAGTGGGACACTCACATTGAATCCATTGTGAAATAGGCCCAGCGGAGATTATACTTCCTTTGTCAGCTGAGGAAGTTCAACCTGCCACAGGAACTGCTAAAACGGTTCTACTCTGCCATGACAACTGTTTGGTTCAGCTCAGCTACCAATTCTGACCTCAGAAGACTACAGAGGGTAATCAGGTCTGCTGAGAGAATCACTGGTACAACCTAGAGACCTGCAATCCCGCGGGAGTACCGCGGGATGCGTTGACTTTGTATGTGCCGACCTAAGACCTTATGAAACCGTCTCTGGACAGGGTTTCTTTAAACTAGCGCAGCATCTCGTTGATACAGCAGCCAAGATTGGAAAATTTGATGTGAAGGAAATTTTGCCACATCCAACGACATTGTCACGGAATCTGAGTGAAAGGGCACAAACACTAAGAACAGCTGTTGTCACTGCAATGACCGATACAATTGTAAAATATGGTTGCGCAGTGACAACTGACATCTGGACAGAAAACTACCGAAAAACCTCTTTCCTATCAGGCACAATACACTACACAGATGCAAATTACGACTTGGTGTCAAAAGTGCTTTTTGCCACACCATTCGATGAAGGCATTTCAAAAACCGGCGAAAACATTCGATCTTTACTATTTCAGAATCTCAGAGTATTTGGAATAGATAGTTCACAGGCTAACAAACTAGTCTTTGTCACTGACAAAGGAGCGAACATGATCGCAGCTCTACGCGGGTTCACGAGACTGAACTGTAGCGCTCATATACTCAACATCATTCTTTCACATGCATTCTCATCCGCTGTGATGGACAAAACACCCGAAGCTGGCCACCTTCTGAAAGACGTAAAAAAACTAGTCACCTACTTTAAACATTCTGGCCTGCAGGTGAAGCTAAGTAAGTCTCTAAAGCAGTCCGTGGAAACAAGATGGAATTCAAATTTCGAAATGCTGGATTCCGTGTTTCAACAGTATGATGACATTGCAACAATCCTGCTGGAAAATAAACAGTTTGATAAAGTAGCTTGCATCAGCAAAAATAATCTTAAAACCCTCGTGACATTTTTGAAGCCATTCAAAGACGCAACCAATGACTTGAGTCAGACAATACAACCTTGAGTGCGTCTCTAGTTCTGCCGTGGTTCGTAAAACTCAGAAACCACTGCGAGGCAGCCATGACTGACTGCATCCTTAGTGAAATTGCATCGACTTGCGTGCAACGTCTGGACGAACTAATGTCACCCAAAAGTTTGGCACCAACTGGAATTCACATGCTCTACAAAATAGCGACATTCCTCACTCCCAAACTGTGTCAGTTAAAGATGATTGATGATCAAGAAAGACAAGCTGTGATTGTTGCTGTCAAAGTGCTAGTTGACGAGTTGGGCTTTGATGAAAACAGAGAGGAAAACCTACCACCACCAGCAAAAAAGTCTGCTTTTCAGGACTTTGCAGAATGGGAGGATGCAGATGATACCATACACAGCGACGTCTCAATTGATTCCGAAATTGCAGGATATTTAAAAATCAAGTTAGACGGATCAGAAGCACACGGGCCCAAGGATGTCCTCCAGTGGTGGAAAAGACGATGTCAAGAATTTCCAAGATTGAGCAAATTAACACGCCATGTACTTTGTATTCCAGCTTCCAGCACACCATCGGAGAGAGCGTTCAGCATTTGCGGCCGCATACTTGAGCAGAGACGCATTAATCTGAAGCCCGCATCAGTGAATGACATGCTTTTCCTGCATGGACACATGAAGTGAGCCAACATTGGTTTAGATGATTCAGTATATTTGTATTTATTCGGCTAACTATTTAAAATTGGCCTATTTTTATTTATTGAGAAATAAGGAAAACTGACGTTCAATGTTTGGACATCGCTAAAGATAAAAAGGCTAACACACATTCTTAAGAAATATTTGGCCAATTGTTTTTTGTTTGGCCAAGTGAGAAAATTTTGTTTAATTATTTCTGACTGTTCTGACTGTTTCTGTTTTGAAAAGCTCTTCGTTCGTGTCCATGTTCGTCATTCCATTGAAGCTCAAATAAAACGAAACATGTTTATTTTCCGTTTTCTTTTTATTTACATTTGTAAGGGAAGCAAGTGAAAGGAATGGAGTAGCAAAAGAAGGAGTGACAATAAAACAATTTTAATGTTTACATGCGGGCGTTTGCGGGCGGGAGCGGGACAAAACTTGAATATTGCGGGCGGAGCTGAAAAAATTATCTATATTGTTGCGGGAGGCGGGCGGGAGCGGGACAGAACTTGCGGGAGCGGGCGGGGGGCGGGACTAAAAATCTGTCCCGCTGCAGGTCTCTAGTACAACCCTCCTCACTCTCCAAGAACTGTACATATCGAGAATGAAAAAAGGGCTAAGAAATCACTCTGGACCCCTCTCATTCAGCACATCCACACTCCATTTAGAAACTGTTGCCAACTGGTCGACACTACAGAGCACTAAGTACCAGGACAGCCAGACACAGGAACAGTTTCTTCCCCCAGTCAGTCCATATCATGAATACTTGAGAACACTTACTTATTTAACACACAGTCTTATTTACACTTCAATTTGCACATAACACTGTACAAAACATAATTCCTGCTTACACTTCAATATCTATAGTATATATTACCGGTATATTTTTCCTATTTTGTTCTTTTTATATTTTGTATATTTGTATATAATTATTTTTATTATCTGTCTTGTTTTGTCATCGTGTTGCACTGTAGAGCTTTTGTCACTAAAACTAATTCCTTGTATGTGTAAACATACCTGGCAATAAAGTTGACTAAAGTTGATAAAGTTCTCTCTGATTCTCTATCTCTAGCCAGTATCTCTCTACCTCCCACAACAACCCCCCCAGAGAGGTGACATTCCATGTCCCTAAAACCAGAACCACAAGGCACCGGCCCCTTACGGTCCCTCCAGCAGGTGGTGGGCCCATGGGAAGATGGTCCCACGCCGCTGTTTTGGGTTCCGGGTTCTGTGGGGCAAGACCCGGCCACCAGGCGCCCGCATGCTGGCCCCAGCCCCAGGCCTGGCTCCATGGCGAGGCCCCGGCTAAGCTGTATCGGGCGTCATCGCGACTCTATTATTATTATTGTTGTCCATAAGGGGTGGGGTGGACCGCTCTTTGTATGGCTTGTCACCTAGGACCTGTTTGCCTTGGGAGACCCTATCAGGAGGAAATAGCCCCAGACAACCTAGCTCCTAGGGTGAAACCATCAAACCTCCATTTGCAAAACTTGCAGTGTTGGGGGGCCTGCAGGGAAGTGGCTGGTAACCATGCGCTGCTTAAATATCATATCCAAAGGTTGCCAATGAAATGTGTGAAATGAATAACATTTTAACTAAGTGTTATATAACAGGTCTGTGAAATCAGGTCCTATATAAAGCAAGGTCTTCTCAACTATTTACGCTCATTACTAGTATTGACTTTTGGCTCAGTAACATCTCAAACATGGCTCAGCAGGAATACAAAATGCTTGGGGACAAAATGTTTACCTACAAAGGAACTGTGATAACTTTGGCAGACAATCATGATCTCACTCCAGAATATATTGACAGTTTGGATGGTTTTGAAACAAAGGATGATGATGTCTTTGTTGTTACCTTCCCCAAATCTGGTAAGCTGTATCTATTAAATGTCTGTTTAAAATTATATCTGACTTTGCCACTGTTCAAAGCGGAACAGTGCACTATGCATTAATACATAAATGTTTAAAGTAAAGACAAAATATTATTCAAACTTATTTAAATTTAGCCCTTAGTATTTTATGCAGAACTCTACATCACTCTCAGGTACAGTGTGGACCCAACGGATCATGACCTTAATATATGCTGAAGATTTCCCAGACAAAGTCAATGAAACCACCCATGACCAGATGCCATGGCTGGAGTATCGAGCAATGCAGAATAATTACAACACACGACCATCTCCAAGACTCTTCTGCTCCCATTTACTCCAGCCGCTGATGCCCAAAATGCTGCAAAGAAAAGGAAAAGTGTGTACACGTTTATCAATCATTAATGAATTCTCAAATTTATTTGGTAACACTTTATTTTACAATAGTTGCCTTTAGACAGTAAGTATCCTTGCAACTACATATCAACCAGCAGTCATTAGAGTATTTGTAGGCTATCTGCTTAATATCTTCTAACACTTTATTTTGGTGGGTCAACAAAATTAACATTGTATCAGAAACTTTGCAAGTATATGTTAATTTATTCGAAACCTAAACCTTCCCTAACAGTGTACTCTGGGAGTTAGTAGACTTAGTTGCAAATTAATGAGAAGTAGCTCACGTACCATAGTTACAAAGTTACTTTTATTTTGTATGTTTAAAGTTGACTATTAAAATAAAAATGCCACTTTTTAACAAGTCTTTCTTCACTGTCAGGTCATCTATGTCATGAGAAACCCTAAAGACGTCATGGTGTCATATTTCCATTTTTCCAACAACATGAAAAACATGTATTCTTCCGAGAACTTTGATGAGATGCTGGAAAAAATTCTTCACAGGATTCAGTAAGAGCCAAAACCTAATATATTCTTATATTGTCACTGTGTGGTTGCAGGAAGGAAAGCTTGACAAGAATATAATTTTTAACAGCTTTTAATCTTCTACAAAATAGCAAACGATAATGCAGGCAGGCAGACTCAAACCACACACATACATAGACATTTCTATTGATGATACTAAAGACGAGACCAGACAATTTAACATAGAAACACAGGAACTTATATAGTACAAAGGAAATTACTTAATTAACTGAACACACCTGATCACAATGAAACAATCAACAGAGGAATGAAGGTAAGGCACACAGAGCACATGAGACATGAAAAACAACAACAAATAGTGACATATATTCTATTATTTTATTTTATTTTATTTTAGTGGAAATAATTAATAGAAATACAAAAACTGTGTAAATAATAAGTAATTTGTAATCTAATTAACTACACAATGTGGTGATTAATTAATCTACTTAATTGCATATTATTGGCATATAATAGACAAATTACCCACCCAAGATCATTTGAACAGATTATTAAATTGATTAAAAAAATATATTTTTTATTTTTTTATTTATATTACTTGGCCTTGCTTGGAGATACAAAACAGTTCTTGGTAATATTTACATTGGCAAAACAGAACAAAATAAACAATATAATATAACACAATATTAAGTTCTCATTTATTGAACAGTTGTTTAATATCAATATCACGTGGGGGCGTTAATTGGGTTAAAAATATAGTTCACCCAAGAATGAAAATTCTGTCATTAATTACTTACGTTTATGTTGACCCATAAAACCCATAAGACCTCCATTCATCCTCGGAACACAAATTAAGATTTTTTTGTAGTGATTATTATAGTGTTTATTAGCACAGTCAAACATTGGTGGGTAGAGTTAGTGTAAACAGCAAACTGGTTTCATAAAACTAGGTTTTTTGGTGCACTTTTTGTGTTTTTTTATGTATCTTACTGCATGTTTCGCCACAGTTTCAAAGAGAAATGTCTACTGAGTGGAGCTACAACAGGTTTAATACGTAAACCCGGCACATTTTTGTCACGTTGTGGTTTAGCGAGAAGAGGAGCACACAGCAAGTAATATAAACTCAAACAAATTTAATCCACTCAATGGGCAAAATACATATAGGCAGGCAGGCAGGCAGGCAGGCAGGCAGGCAGGCAGGCAGGCAGGCAGGACAAAAACCACGTAAGGACATTTGCGTAAGGACATTGACGTTCGGACAAGCGGAATACAAACACACAGGACTTAAATACACAATGTAATTGACTAAATTAACGAGACACAGCTGAAAGACAATTAACTAGAACTGAAAGTAGGGCACACTGAGCACATGACAACGACACAAAAGAGTCCAAAGACGTGACATATCGGCCCCTCTCAGAAGGTGCGTCCTCGCACCGAAAAGACAAAACTAAAACGGGAGCTTGGGAGGACGGCCCCCAGGAGGGGGCAGGTAGACAGGAGTCCAAGGAGGTGCAGACGGAGGGAGGAGCCAGGGAGGAGACAGGAGGAGTCCGGAGCAGGAGGAGATCCAGAGCCCAACCATGATGGTCCACGGTGGAGCTGACGGAGGGAGGAGCCATGGAGGAGGAGCGGCCATCGTCTCCATGGGGCCGACTGACGGCGGCGGAGCAGGTGGTGGAGGAGACTGAGGCGGAGGCAGAGAACCGAAGAGCCAGGGTGATGCCGAGGCTCTGGAGGTCCTAGGCGACAACCGCAGGCTTCGGCAACCGAGGCGGAGACGGGGGATGGGAAGGACGCCGCGGAGCCAGAGCAACAGAGGACTGAGGTGGAGCCGGAGGGAAGGAGGAGCCTGACAGAGCCGGCGGGATAAGGGGAAGAGGTGAAGCCGGAGGAGAGGAATCCCGAGGTGACAGATGGTCGGCGACTGACCAATGCGGAGCCAGAGGGACAATGGAGCCCGGTCGAGCTGGTGGACTGACGGAGAGGAGGGAGCTAGGAGCCTAGCAGGAGCCGATGGGTCTATGAGCCGAGGTGGAGTCCGGGACTCATAGGTGGGACGTTGAGCCAAGGGATCCTCCACCCACGACGGCGATGGAGACCGGCAGACCCGGGACAAGCTCCAGATGGTGAGCTGAGGATGAGCGCAGGGGCTGCTGGGATCCACTGAAGGCGTGTGGACAGGGTGGGAGGTGGGTTTACTTGAGGCGGCGTGGACACTGGAGGAGCGCGACGTGGTGCGGGCACTTGAACTGGAGGAGGCGCTCTTGGCGCGGGCACTGGAACTGGACGGAGGCGCGGGCACTGGAAGTAGAGGAGCACTCGTGGTGCGAGCACTGGAACTGGAGGGAGAGCACGGGGCGCATTCACTGGACGGCTAACAGGACGGCTGGGCGGAACCAGCAGGCAAACAGGACGGCTGGGCAGAACCAGCAGGCTAACAGGACAGCTGGGCGGAACCAGCGGGCTTACAGGATGGCTGGGCGGAACCAGTGGGCTTACAGGACGGCTGAACGGGAACAGGAACTCTGGATACAGGGGAGGTGCCCAGTCTATGTCCAAATCCACATCATCCAGCTCCTCTTGTAAATCCAGCAGCCCCAGGTGGATGATCAGCTCATCCTCAGCCGACGTGCAGTGGGCGGAGCTCCACTCCACACTCTCGTTGCAGTCGGCTGTCTCCACCGTGCCGAACTCTGTTGCCGGCTCACGCACATGGTCTGTCGCTGTCGGCTCGGGTCCGGTGGCACTCCACGGCTTTGTCGCTCTCCTCAGCGATGGTTCCATGGTCGTGCCAGACTCCGCGACTGCGCCATCGGTGTGTACAGGCTTGGGTTCCGCGAAGCTGGGAGATGATGGGCTGGGTTCTGGATCTGGAGTGGGGCTGGTGTCATTGTCCACGGGCTGAACAGTCATCAGCGAATTGCACGACACCAGCACCCACTCGATGTATGCGGCGACGCTCTCTCGAGGGCCGTCTCCGGACAGCTTCGCTCGTGTGGTGGTGTTTAATCCTCGGAAGTGGATCGCGAGTCCTTCGCGAGGGCGAGGAAGTCCTTAGTATAACCCTCGAGAGAGCGATCCTCCAGCAGGAGGATGAGGAAGTTGGGGTCGTCATAAGGGGAATCCATGACAAAAAAAAAAAAAAAAAAAAAAGGGGAAAATACGCGCCATTTACTTTTGTGGTCCAAACGTACTGTCACGTTGTGGTTTAGCGAGAGAAGAGGAGCACACGGCAAGTAATATAAACTCAAACAGATTTAATCCACTCAATGGGCAAAATACATATAGGCAGGCAGGCAGGCAGGACAAAAACCACATAAGGACATTGCGTAAGGACATTGCGTAAGGAAATTGATGTTCGGACAAACGGAATACAAACACACAGGACTTAAATGCACATCGTAATTGACTAAATTAACGAGACACGGCTGAAAGACAATTAACTAGAACTAAAAGTAGGGCACACTGAGCACATGACAACCACAAAAGAGTCCAAAGACGTGACAATTTTTATTATGTTGACATAGGTAATATTGCTGTGTTTTAATTACGTTGCAGTTTCATACTGCAGCGGTTCAGAATTCAAATATCTGGGATGTGTCGCTAAAAGTTAATGTTCTATTGTGTTGGAAATATGCCCTAGACCAAATCCAACCCTAAACCTACCCGATAGTGTTAAAAAATGCAGTTGATATCAAAAGCATTTGTTGATGCAACGTGCCATTTCAACTTCTTTTTAGGCAGATATGATCCTTTTTTTTAAAACATGGTTACACAGGATTTAATACTGTCTTTGAAAGCCCATAGGTAAGAAGCTGGATATGTGTGATGCAAACGTTCAAAAGCATCACTTTTCAAATCTTTCTGCATGTTGATATTGTTTTAAAGTCATAACATGATGTACTTCTAGCAATTGGGTGAAAATTACCCCTTATTAATTGAAACTCTGTAAATTTGTGCGAAAAGGAAAAGGTGTCAGAGTTTTACTGCATCTTGTGTTTATTTATTTTGGAAACTGCAATAATATGTACTTATTGTTATGTATTTTGTGTCTCACTAAAAATCGCATCCAGGTACCTTGATGCCATGAGACCAGATAGGTGGGCTTTTTGCACTTAGCGTAAATAGACACTGCGATATATATAAATCAGTGTAGGTTATGGTAAAATGGTAAAAAAAAAAAACTACTACATAGTTTGAAAAGCTCTAATGTTGTGTCTGTTCTGTAGTGGTAGGTGGCTGTTGGTTTGATCATGTTAAAGGATGGATCACAAATAAAGACAAATACGACATCCTGATCCTTACTTATGAAGAAATGATTAAGGTGAGACTGGTTTGTCTTGTGAACCTTTCATTTTCCATCACAATTTTTCTAGATGTAACATATATACATTGTAATGTATATAAATATCTATGTGAATTGTATAAATCTTTTATCAGGACCTCAGATCTGTCGTTGTGAAAATCTGTGAGTTTGTGGGAAAGAATCTGTCGGACGCAGCAATTGATAAAGTGGTGGAAACAGCCACATTCAAGAACATGAAGAAAGACCCCGTGGCCAACTATGAATTTCTTCCTAAGGATATCACAGATCAGCCAAAAGGACTGTTTTTGCGCAAAGGTCGAATCAAATTGAAAAATAAAAAGTTTAGCTCACCCAAAAATAAAAATTCTGTCATTAATTACTTACACTCATGTTGTTCCAAACAGTAAGATCTTTGTTCTCTCTGACCTTCAGTAGACAGGAACGCAACTGCAATGTTCGAGGTCCAGAAACATAGTAAGGACATTGTTAAAATAGACCATGTGACATGAGTGGTTCAGCCGTAATTTTATGAAGCTATGAGAATACTTTTTTTGCATGAAAAAAACAATAATAATAATTTATTTTTTACTGATACTGTCTTCTGCATTTTTGAAGAGAACCCCCATGAACATAATCAGCATTGCTTGTGTTCAGTAGACAGTGTGAACATAATTACATTGATAACACTGGGATACTCTCTAAAATAGTGGAAGACAGTAACTTTTATTGTTATTGTTTAAAGTCATTATTTTGGTTGTATTTTGTCCACAAAAACTACTCTTGTATCTTCATAAAATCATTGCTGAACCACTGATGTCACACTGTCTGTTTTGTTGATGTTCTTAGTGCCTTTTAGGACCTTGAACATGGTGGTAACCTTGCTGTCTATGGAGGTCCAAAAACCTCTTAGATTTTATGAATAACATCTTAATTTGTGTCCGGAAGAAAAATTAGGGTCTTACAACCTGTGGGTGAGTAAATAATGAAAGAATTTTTATTTTTTGGTGAACAATAAATGTGATTTTTGTGGCATATCTTCTGCAGTATATGTCACACATATCTGTTATAATAATGTTATCAACCTGCTGTGTTACAGGAACAATTGGGGACTGGAAGATCTCTTTAACCGTGGCTCAAAGTGAATGTTTTGACCCGCGTCTACTAAGAAAGAATGAAGGGACGTACCTTAACTTTGTCTGGAACATCTCAGAATTGCATGGCTGAAAACTCAAGCTGTGGCATCCCTCCATTATACAAATTAATGAGATAAATCACTATTAAATAAAAACTTAGCTTTTGCTTTTTTTTTATTGATAAAACTGACTCAAAGCGATGACGGTCTCGAATATATGGCAGCTTTCATTGGCCAAGGCCCGTCCATGAAGCCGTTTGACTAGCATGTCAAACAACCAAACATGTTAAACATTAAAACATTAAAAATGTTGCCATAATAACTCTCTGATGTATTTTGAAGATTCTATGCCATGAACTTAAAAATTTCACATATTTGAAATGAAGCATATTTCTTGCATAGAACATATTATTAGCAGTACTTTTAATAAAGTGTGTTAAAAATAAAAATTAAAATTAAACACTTTATAATAATGTTCAGTTCAACATCTACAACCGATGAGTACTGTACACTTGAGAATAGGGAATGCAGAAAGTGTTGTAAATGATTTATTCATGTGTTAGTAGATAATAGTACAGTGTTAACATTTCAATGATTTATAAGTGATTCATAATATAGCAACTTAACTAGTAACTAAAATAAATATTTTAGCTACATTTAAATAAAAAAATTAAACCAAAGACATTTCCAACAAAGAACAATGTGAGACTTTGCTGGGTGGGTGATTCAGGCAAAATTGAGGGTGAAAAGTGAGGATTTTGACCCATTGCAATATATCGTCTGATTTGTGATATCAAAAGCATATCCGGTCCCTTGAGAAACGTTGCCGCACTATTTAAGTAGTGCAGTCCCTCAGCTGTACATGTGCATTGTTTAGAACAAAAAAAAAAAATTGTATTTGAAGCATTAAAAGTTAAAAACTATTTATTAATAAATATAAAATATTTATTTATTTGAATAAACTGTCTGTGGACTCTTCTGATATTAAGATTATTCAGTTCCCCAAAATAACCAGTAGATGTCAACAAACACATTCAAATTCAAATCTCAAGTCCATGAAGATAATGACATTTAAAACCTCAAAAGTCCTGTTTGTTTGTGTTTTAGTGAATGGTGTAGTAGTTTAAATAAAGGTATTGTGGTGTGCATCGATCTCTACAATTGCTTCATATAGTTTCATATACAACTGTTTTTATGATAACATTCTGATCCTTACTTATGAAGAAATGATCAAGGTGAGACTAGTTCAGTTTATGACCCTTTGTCCTTTCCATCAAACATTTTTGGAGTAATTATACTTATGTGTGTGTGTGTGTGTGTGTTTGTGTGTGTGTGTGTGGGTGTGTGTGTTTAATTGTAATTTGTATACATTTTTGCTTGCATTACAGTCGAGTTGTCCAGTTATTACATATTTGCCTTCATCTCTGTTTATACAACCACTCATGCGAAAAACACTGGATCACAAAAAGTAGCGAAGCACCATTTAAACTGGTATTTTGTTTTGTCAGTTCCATAATTCAACCGCTTTGTAGTCTATTCCGGTGCTTTTCTGTGAGAAATGACAGCCTGAGTCCACCGTGAGATTGAAATAATGCCTAGAGACATCAGAGCCATCACCAGAAAGAGCAATGCTAACAGCAAGCCAAAGGGGACCTAGTCATTTTCTGCCCATCAATAAAACTACAGAAGAGTCAAGTTTTAAATAGGTAAAAAAAAAAATATATATATATATATATATATATATATATATATATGGTCATTTTGAATGCCATGCTGTCAGTCTAATTTGATTCAATGATCTATGCTAAGCTTTATGCTAAAAGTGCTCTCCTTGTTGTGTGATTCTTTACCCGTCACATTGGTGGAGAATGCAGGCAAGTGTGTGAAGAATCACCGGCAATTGATCTCCTCCCACAAATTTTTATTCTTTAGTTTTCTGTGTTTCGCTTTTTCCATCCAGGCGAAGACGTCAGGTTGAGACCGATCAGAGCCTGCGCCGTCCTCAGAAATCAGCTGCCACGTGCCTAAGCTTCTGCTTAACATAACTGCTCATGACAACATCTTATAAGTCTTACCTGAAAATGTTTGCTCTCACACAATTCTGCCGACTGCAATGTTAAATGGGAAATATTATCCCGTTTAGGTCTGTCCCCCATCTGTGTGGCTCGGCACTTCCATGAATGGGAGTACAAGTCCCACCAACCAGCTCGGGCACAGGCAGCTGAGCTCACTTGGCTGGCTCAACACTGGCTCCTAGAGGGGTCTCCATCGGCCAGCCAGGTAGTGGAGCACATGGTGGTCGATCGCTTTCTGTTGTTGTGAAAATCTGTACGTTTGTGGAAAAAGAATCTGTCAGATGAAGAGATTGATGAAGTGGTGGAAGCAACCACATTCAAGAACATGAAAAATGACCCCGTGGCCAACTATGAATCCATTGCTCAGACTACCTCCTACCTACCAGAACATCCAAAACGGGCTTTTTTGCGCAAAGTTAAGACAAGCAGTGTCAAATAAAGCATCAAGATACAAATATATAAATGTATGTTAAATGTTTTTTTTTTATTATTGTATTATTTAAAATTTTTTTCAATATTAAATGTAAAAAGTCTTATATGAGCAGCAATAGGAAAATGTTATATTAAAGGGTTGACCCATAAATGAAAACTTTCATTACTTACTCACCCTCATTTCAAACCAGTAAAACTTTTGTTCATCTTCTGAACACAAATTGTAGTGATCTCTCATGAATTGTGCCAAACTGACCTAGAAGAGAAGAAATGGATTTAATAAAGTCATTATTTTGCTTACTTCCTTTGCGCTCAAAAAGTATTCACATAACTTTATAACATGGTTGCACCAACTGATGTCACATGGACTATTTTATCAATGTCTTTACTACATTTTCAGTCTTGAATGTGGTGTGTTGCTGTCTATGGAGGGTCTGAAAGCTCTCAAATTTTGTTAAAGAAAATGTATGTTCTGAAAATGAACAAAGATCTTACTGTTTTGAACCACATGAGGCTGAGTAATTAATGACAGAATTTTTATTTGTGGGTGAACTAAAACTTTAATGTTGGAACAGTTGGGGACTGAAAAACTCTTTAACCGTGGCTCAAAGTGAATGTTTTGACCGCGTCTACCAAGAAAGAATGAAGGACGTACCTTTTAACATGGTCTGGGACATCTCAGAATTTACTGGCTAAAAAAACCTAAGACGTGGCATCCATTTTCCAAACTAATAAAGATAAAACATTAATAGGAGAATAAAAAGGAAAGTATTAACGGATGTGTTCGCTATATCACCATGTCAAAACAGATAACAGAGGTTGATGAGGTTATGATGACATTGTGTAGTTGAGATGACTTTGTGTGATGACTTTGGACTTTTAAAAGTCCAAATATTAAGATTTTTTAACATCATTTTTTAGGTTCACTTCAATGGAAATATGGTGTAAAAATATTTACAAAGAAAAACCTTTACTCTTTGTACATCTTTTTATGAAATAAATCTGGAAATAATTTATGAAATAAACAGTGACGTCTCACTTTTCACTATCAAAGCAAATCCTCTTTTTATTGCATTCTTTCAAAGTTCATGAGAATGAGAAAGAGATTGAGTTAAAGCAATAATTCCCAAAAAAATGAATACCAATAGGTTAAAGTCAAATTTCTTATCTTAAAAGTCCCGATAGATTACTCTATAAATGTAGTTGGTGTTGGTGTAGGGTTTGTTATGCCACATTGTTGATCATGGTAATCTTGTATTGTCAGGTCTTTAGAGTTTACTATTCCTGGTAGATAATTAATCACATCTTTTAATAAAGCCAGCAACCCTTTAAAAATTAATGATGGATTTATTATACAGCCAATGACAATAATGGTCATTATTAAACCCAAAAATTAGCCATGGTTTGCTACGCTGACGATAGTTTAACTGTGGACTTTGTAGTTAAAAATAATAATTGGGGAGGGGGCATGGGGACATTGTTGTCACGATGTGGTTAGCAAAAGACCACGCAACAGAGCATAAGGTAAACTTGAACACTTTAATCTACTCAGAACAAAATAATATATTTACTGGCAGGCAGGCAGACAGACAGACAGGACGTGAAAACCACACACATATTAAAGGCGAGAACCGAAGATTACACAGGATCAAACTAGAACTTAAACACAAACGGGGAAATCACTAAATTAACTAGACATGGCTGAAGACAATGACACAATTAAAAAAGTGGGTCACACGGAAGACATGGCACCACGACATAAACAAAATAAAAAGAGTCCAAAGACGTGACAATTGTTATCTTACTTTTAAAGGAAAAAATATTACAAATAATAATAAATACTAATTTTGGACATTGAGACAATTTTTAGAAAATGCAGTTTGTTAAATTTTGTGTTTTAAAATCACGTGAGAGACAGAAATGGCTATATCAATGCAAAATAAAGAGAATGTAAAGAAGTGAAGGTGCAGTTTCTCAGAGAAGCGTTTAGTTCTTCAGCCTAAGTATTTGAAACTTTTTTTATGTGATGACCATATTTTCTGAATATGTTTTGCTTGTATGGGATGGCCTGATGATGATTATGAGATTTCCCAGTGAGAAATTTTGTCCCTATTTTAAAACTTATTTCTAAGATCCTTCAGTTGCCCAAAATGACCGGTAGCTGTCAGCAAGCACCATGTCCAAAAAAGTGAATTCAAACTTGAAAAACTTGAAAAAAGTCTTCAGCAAATGCATTATCATCTATGGCTTTTGAAGTTCTATTCTAGTCACATGTTGGTGGTTGGAGTTATTGTAAATAGTTATTTTACATTTAAAAAGTCTAATCATTAAATTATGTAAATAATATTTTCTGTATGTGTGTGTGTTCTAATAAAGGTAGTATATCGATATCTTTTAGCTTCAAACGATATTAGTTTTCTACGTATGTTGTAATTATGGGTTAACCTGGGACAAAGTCTTGGAGTAAGCTGTTTTTAAACTGCCCTCATCACTTGTGTGACATTTTTTCAATGGACTCAAATGATCCCATATAAAGAGATATTACAAAGAGAAATCACATGAAACACTTCCTTCAGAGCCTTTTATGACCATTTTATTGCTATTTTATTCTCTCAGTATCTTAGATCAGTGGTTCTCAACCACGAGACAAAAAAAGGGCCAAAAGGGCTCTCAGCAAACCTCAAGAGGGGCCAGCAAAACAAACTCTCTCTCTCAAATTGTTAAAATATTAAAATAATTGATCTGAATTAAATGCTAAAATCACAAAACAGCAATGTAGCATCTTTGTCACAATTAGCGTAAATTCAGAGAATATGCATATTTTAGCACATTATCATGGGCCTTTGAGAATTGGGGGCCATTCATTTCAAGGTTGAGAATCAATGATCTAAAATATTATTGAAAATATAAAGAATGACAAACGCAACCACAATTTCTACATTACACCATATCTTTGCATCTATTTGAGATTTTGTTGGATCCTGAACTTTACTACTGCATTTCCTTTGAAATGATAACATAGTTGCTGCAAGGAGTCTAAAGGTTGGCCATGAACTACGCAAAAATAAATAATCCTTTAACTGCTATTGTGTAACAGCTATTTTCTCAGTCAAATATATATCAAGGTCTTCTCCACTACAACGCTCTTTACTAGTATTTACTTTGGCTCAGTATGATCTCAAACATGGCTCAGCAGGAATACAAAATGCTTGGAGAAAAAAATGTTCACCTACAAAGGAACTGTCATAGCTGTGGAAAAGTTCATGACCTCTCTCTAGAATATATTGACAGTTTAGAAGATTTTGAAACAAAGGATGATGATGTCTTTGTTGTAACCTTCCTAAATCTGGTAAGTGAGATTTATATATAAGATAAATTCCTTTTAGTCAAACTTTCTGCTTACTTTAACTTTAACTGCCTATTAATGCTATAATGGAAAAGAGTGAACTTTTCATATGCACATGAATGTTTAACATTATTAATTCAAGCCCAGTGTATTTTAGATCTGACTCTACACTGCTCTCTCTCAGGGCACGGTATGGACCCAACGGATCATGACATTAATATACTTCAAAGATTTCCCCTGACAAAAACCAACGAAATCACATCCCGAAAGCAGATGCCATGGCTGGAGTATCGGATAAAGAGAGAGATTACAACACCTGACCATCTCCAAGACTCTTCTGCTCCCATTTACTCCAGCCGCTGATGCCCAAAATGCTGCAGAGAAAAGGAAAAGTGTGTATATGTTCATCAGATGATGGCTTGAAATCATTAGCAGTTGTTTATATATCGTCTGTCTTCGTTTGTCAGGTCATCTATGTCATGAGAAACCCTAAAGACATCATGGTGTCATATTTCCATTTTTCCAGCCATATGAAAAACCTGTATTCTTCACTGAGAGCTTTGAAGAGATGATGGAAAATTCTTCACAGGATTCAGTAAGAGCCAAAATATTGTTGCCTATAATATTTTATATATATAAATAGATTAAATATTTGATTAATGGTTTAAAAAAAAAGTTTTATGGATAAACTGAATCTATACATATATTTGGGAAACATGTATGTTGTGTTTGTTTTGTAGTGATCAGTGGCTGTTGGTTTAATAATCATGTTAAAGGATGGATCACAAATAAAGAAAAAATACAACAACATCCTGAATCTTACTTATGAAGAAATGATCAAGGTGAGACTGGTTCAGTTTATGACCCTTTGTCCTTTCCATCACACACAAGTGCTATTGTACTTATTGTGTGTGTGTGTGTGTGTGTGTGTGTGTGTGTGTGTGTGTGTGTGAGGAATTTTCAGTTTGCACTGTTTTTCCTTAGTTAAGTTAGTTGGTCTCTACGTTCATGTATGTGTGTGTGATTCATTGTCATTGTTCATGTGTGTATTAATGTTTGCTTACATTACAGTCTAGTTGTTCAGTTATTACATATTTGCCTTAAATCTCCGTTTATACAACCACCCATGTGAAAAAACCCTGGTACACAAAAAATGTAGCGACATGTCATTTAAACTTGTATTTACTTGTATTGCCATTCCACCGCAGATTGAAATAATGCCTCAGTGAAACATCAGAGCCATCACCAGAAAGAGCAATGCTAACAGCAAGCCAAAGGGGACCTAGTCATTTTCCGCCTGTCTGTCAAAACTATTTTTAAATAGGAAAACTATTGAAACATTTTGGTAATTTTTTGAATGCGTATGCTATTAGTCAAATTTAATTCAATGATGTATGCTAAGCTATGCTAAAAGTGCTATCGCCAGACAGGAAATCAGCTTAATGGATTCAAAAGGGTAAACTCAGCTTATTAACTCTGGGGGAGTATAAGAATGAGCCTATTTTCAAAAAAGTGTTATTGTAAATTAAGAAATTTCCAACTGAAATAATTAAATTTTATCTTACTGTTTACTGTATTATTTTGTTTGGTCAATGTCATTGTAGAACACAAACAGAGATTTTTAACTCGGACCATTGCCGGATCTGTCAGTCTAACAATGTTTAAGAGTAAAAAAAGGAAAAAACATGCACAGACAATTACAAATTAAAAACTCTAAGTGCTCACTGTGATGATACATTGGTGTCGTGACACTGCTATCTGGAGTGAAAGAGACAAAGTGTTAAGTTCTTTTCAACATGGAGTTGTAGCTCAAACTGCAGTTCTTCCACATGGGGCTTTATAGCCCAGCAGGAACGAGTTGCAAGTGTGACAGATCTCCTGATGATGAGTGCCACCAGGTGCACAGCATTGGTTGCCAGGGCGATGCTGACTAGCTCTCAGGACTAGCTCCACCCCCACCCCACCACCCAACCGAAGGCCAGGACTTCCTTCTTCACGGTGGCGTAGTCTCTCTCGGCTGGGGCCAGCATCCTGCTGATATAAAGAAGCAGGATGCTCCCACCTTCCTGAACCTGGGCAACACGGCTCCAAGTCCCCGTGTCGGAGAGATCCGTCTGTAGCAGGAAGGGGCAACTGAAATCCGTGGGCTCTGAGGACCGGCTCGGAGGTCAGAGCTTCCTTCACCTCTTGGAACGCCGAACGATCCACACAAGCTTTAGGGAGGTCTGTCAGGGAGGCAGCTATAGAGGAGAAGTTGGGGATAAAACATCTGCAATACCGCGCCAACCCCAAGAGGGACTAGGGGGAGGAGTCCTCGGGGACATGCGCTGGCAGGTTGAGCAGGTTTGGCAGAAGGCGATCTCGGATTCGCTGGATGGTATTGGTGGCGCTGAGGTGACCTGCCATCGGGTGGGAATAAGCCAGCTCCAACACGGTCACGCTTGGGGGTCCAGCGTGGAGGATGCAAAAAAAAAAGTCCTTAGTGGGCATGGGGTCGTCGTGATGTGAGGGAGCCGCCGGCCTGCCAACTGGTCACAAGGTGCCCTCCGGTGCATGCCGATCTTGGACCAACCTCCAGGGAAAGGGCGACGCTCTCTCCCCCGGCTCCTGGTGTTGAGCCACATCTGCCAGCTTGATCGCCTCCACCGGCTCCAGGGTGCTGGTGGATTCCTTATTCAGATAGTCTGTTGATGGGATCGGGAAGGCTCACAGGATACCTGGCTGGCTGATGGACACCTCCAAAAGCCAGTGTTGAGCCAGCCATGTAAGCTCAGCAGCTGCGCTGAGCTGGTTGGTTGAGCATGTACTCCCACTTGTGAAAGTGCTGAGCTGCACAGATTGGGGACAGACCAAAATGGGACACTTTCACGTCCCCATAGCAGTCAGCGGAGTTGAGTGGGAGCGAAAAATAGGCACGCTTGAGCTTCACCGGTTAGGAGAGGAGCTAGGATTAAGGTGCACCAGCCTCTCGCGGTTGCAGTGGTCTTAAACATCTTTAAATAAGAATCAATGTTGTTGTGGAGCAGACATCTTGGGCAGAAGCTTAGTGGTGGTGGTGGTGGTGGTGACGCCGGATCCGGCAGCGGTGGGGAGCCACGGTTCTGAAGGCAGCAACAGCCTGTTCTGTTTGCGCCCTGGTGGCTGGCTATAACGATCTCCTCCATCGCCAAAGGGGGAGGGAGCTTCACCTGGGAAAAAAAACAACTGGAAGAGGAAAAATAAAGAAAAACAATTAACATTGGCTGCCAGGGTGACACTTTGACTAGGCTCACGCAAGACGCTTGTCACAGTATGCGTGTATGCAAATATACATAAAAACAGTTGTTAATTAGGCATATGTGTATATCTATAACATGCGCTGAATGTTGTGATGTTGAAATGACTGACAAACTGCAACAGTTTGCAATTTTTCTTTTTTGTTAAACTATCCCTTTAAACACATAACAGCCCTGAATGATTGACATGCATGATTATTTTATCAGGACCTCAGATCAGTCATTGTGAAAATCTGTGAGTTTGTGGGAAAGAATCTGTCGGACGTAGAGATTGATAAAGTGGTGGAAGCAACCACATTCAAGAACATGAAAAAAATGACCCGTGGCCAACTATGAATCCATTGCTCAGACGACCTCAGAACGTCCAAAACAGGCTTTTTGCGCAAAAGGTAAGACAAGCAGTGTCAAATAAAGCATGACGATACAAATATATAAATGTATGTTAAATGTTTTTTTATTATTATTGTTATTTTATTTAATTTTGTTTAATTTTAAATGTTAATTATTCAATGTAAAAGTCTTATATCAGCAGCAATGGGAAAATGTTATATTAAAGGCTTCACCCATAAAAGAGAACTTACTTACCCTCATGTCATTTCAAACCCAGAAAACTTTTGTTCATCTTCTGAACACAAATTGTGGTACTTTCATGAACTGTGCCAAACTGACCTAGAAGAGAAGAAATGGTTTAATAAAGTCATCATTTTTGTTTCCTTTGCGCCAAAAAGTATTCACATAACTTTATAACATGGTTGCACCAACTGATGTCACATACATGGACTATTTTATCAATGTCTTTCTTTATTGCACCTTTTGAGTCTTGAATGTGGTGTGTTGCTGTCTATGGAGGGTTTGAAAATCCTCAAATTTCATTAAAAATACTTTTTTGTGTTCTGAAAATGAACAAAGATCTTACTGTTTTGAAACCACATGAGGCTGAGTAATTAATGACAGAATTTTTATTTGTGGGTGAACTAAACCTTTAATGTTGTCAACCTGCTGTGTTACAGGAACAGTTGGGGACTGGGAAAACTCTTTAACTGTGGCTCAAAGTGAATGTTTTGACCCGCGTCTACCAAGAAAGAATGAAGGACGTACCTTTTAACATGGTCTGGGACATCTCAGAATTTACTGGCTGAAAAACCCTAAGATGTGGTATCCATTTTCCAAACTAATAAAGATAAAACATTATCAGGATAATAAAAGGAAAGTATTAACGGATGTGCTGGCTACATGACTACATGTCAAAACAGATAACAGAGATTGATGAGGTTAAAATGAGATTTTGTGGTGTGAAAATACATTTTTAAAAATGCAAATATTATGATTTTTTTTTCATAGATTTTCTTAAGGTTCACTTCAATGGAAATATAGTGTGAAAATATTTACAAAGAAAAACCTTTACTCTTTGTACATCTTTTTATGAAATTAAATCTTCATAAATAATTTATGAAATAAACAGTGACTTTTCACTTTCAAAGCAAATCTTTTCAATGTTCATGAGAATGAGAAAGAGATAGAGTTAAAACAACTGTTAATTAAAATTGCAATAGGTAAAAGTCAAATTTCTTATCCTAAAAGTCCTGATAGACTCTATAAATGTAGTAGGTGTAGGGTTTGTTATGTCACATTGTTGATCATGGTAATCTTATATCGTCAGGTCTTGAGAGTTTACTAATCCTGGTCCCTTTGTATGATCGGCTCTCAAATAATCGGATTAGGTGACCCATGTGTGAAAAGAGGCACGAAAACAGAGAGTGTGGTTGTTCTTTCACACCTGGCCCTTTGTTTCAGAACCTGGCGTTCCCCCTTAGCTCTGGTTTGTTTGGGCATATATGAACACGGCACACGGAACCTTTTTTTTTCTCATTTTAAAAATGTTTTTACGTTTAATCCTGACTCCTGCCCAAAATACTAAATTAATATAATGCTACAGCTACAAAAAGAAAGAAAAAAAAAAAGAAAAAGTTGTTATTCCATCTTGATGAGTGACAGCTAAGAAAACCCTTAGCCATCACATAGTACTTGCCAGCATTTCCTCAACAATTTTAAATCACTCTATTGTGTTTTTGTTTTGTTTTTCAATCTTGCAAGCACTTTAAATTAAAAAAATTATAATTAGCATTATTATCTATTGTAAAGTCATTTAACAGATAAATAATCATGTCTTTTTTTAAAGCCAGCAACCCTTAAAAATTAATGATGGATTTATTATACAGCCAATGACAATAATGATCATTATTAAATCCACAAATTAGCCATGGTTTGCTACGCTTGACGATAGTTTAACTGTGGACTTTGTAGTTAAAAATAATAATGACAAAGGTCATCCGTTTGGGAGGAAAACAACATTGTTAGCTTACTTTTTAAAGGAAAAATATTATAAATAATAATAAATGCAAATTTTATATCAATGCAAAATAAAGACAATGTAAAGAAGTGAAGGTGCAGTTTTGCAAAGAACGCTTAGTTATTTTACACGCCTCCAGCCTAAGTATTTGAACCTTTTTTTATGTGATGACCATACCAAAAATAGGGTCGCCATGTTTCTGAATTTGTTTTGCTTGTATGGGGATGGCCTGGATGAGAAATTTTGTCCCTATTTTAAAACTTATTTCTAAGATGCTTCAGCTGCCCAAAATGACCGGTAGCTGTCAATGAGTCCATGACATAAGCCAAGTACAAAGTCAAACAGTGAATTCAAACTTGGGTGCGATCACAGTCTTCAGCAACTGCATTATCATCTAAGGCACCTAAATTCTATTCTAGTCACACGCTGGTGGTTGGAGTTATTGTAAATAGTTATTTTACATTTAAAAAGTCTAATCATTAAATTATGTAAATCATATTTTCTGTATGTGTGTGTGTGTTCTAATGAAGGTAGCGATCGATATCTTTGCTTCAAACTTATTTGCTTTCTACGTACGGTTGTAATTATGGGGTTAACCTGGGACAAAAGCCCTAGAGTAAACTGTGTTTTAAACTGCCCTCATCACTTGTGTGACATTTAACAATGTTGTTTTGAATGATCCCATATAAAGAGATATTACAAAGATAAATCACATGAAACACTTCCTTCAGAGCTTTTTTATGACCATGGGACATGAGCCAAAAGGGCTCCTCAGCAAACCTCCAAGAGGGCCAGTGAAACACCCTCTCTCTCAAATTGTTCACATATTGAAATAATTGATCTGAATTAAATGCTAAATCACAAAACAGCAATGTAGCATCTTTGTCACAATTAGCGTAAATTCAGAGAATATGCACTCATTTTAGCACATTATCATGGGCCTTTGAGAATTGGGGGCCATTCATTTCAAGGTTGAGAATCAATGATCTAAAATATTATTGAAAATATAAAGAATGACAAACGCAACCACAATTTCTACATTACACCATATCTTTGCATCTATTTGAGATTTTGTTGGATCCTGAACTTTACTACTGCATTTCCCCTTTGAAATGATAACATAGGTTGCTGCAAGGAGTCTAAAGGTTGGCCATGAACTACGCAAAAATAAATAATCCCTTTAACTGCTATTGTGTAACAGCTATTTTCTCAGTCAAATATATATCAAGGTCTTTTCCACTATTTACGCTCTTTACTAGTATTGACTCTTTGGCTCAGTACGATCTCAAACATGGTTTAGCAATTTACGAATACAAAATGCTTGGGAAAAAATGTTTCACCTACAAAGGAACTGTCATAAGCTTTGACAGAAGATTTTGACCTCTCTCCTGGAATATATTGACAGTTTGGAGGATTTTGAAACAAAGGATGATGATGTCTTTGTTGTTACCTTTCCCCAAATCTAGTAAGTGAGAGGACGTCAGCAGTTTTAGTAGCACACTTGAACTTTGTCACTGTTTAAAATACAGAAATATGTACTTTGCACTGCACTGCATAAATATTCAAAGTTATGTACAAAGATTCAATAGAGCCCTAATGTATTTTAACTGTACATCACTCTCTCAGGTACAGTGTGGACCCAACGGATCATTACATTAATATATGCAGAAGATTTCCAGACACAGCCAAAGAACTCACAGCTGAGCAGATGCCGTGGCTGGAGTATCGAGAATAGGGAAAGATTACAAACACTTCACCATCTCCAAGACTCTTCTGCTCCCATTTACTCCAGCCGCTGATGCCCAAAATGCTGCAGAGAAAGGGAAAAGTGTGTTTGCATTCAGAAAATTATTAATAAACTGGCTTGATGTCATACATAGGTTTAATACATTTGCCTTCATTGTCAGGTCATCTATGTCATGAGAAACCCTAAAGACGTCAGCAGAATTGTCATTTCCATTTTTCCAACAACATACAAAAACCTGGATTCTTCTGAGCTTTGATGAGATGCAGGAAAAAATTCTTCTACAGGATGCAGTAAGAGCAAAAGCATTATAGCTAGGACTATATATATATATATATATATATATATATATATATATATATATATATATATATATATATATATATATTAATATATAATAATATCTCTATTATGCCTTTTAAAATTAGTCAGTGCAGTGTATTTCACAACACTTCAGCTTGTGGTTTTAGATGGAGTCATGTTTCAAGATTTACCTTAGTTAAGTCTCTGAGAACCTTCTGAAAGTACTTCTGAACACTTCAAGTAGTTTGATGTTCTTGAAAATAGTAGCATGGGACTGAAGTATTTCTTGGTGGTTTAGTTCAAGAAGTTAACATCTAATTCCTCACCTTGAACCTTCAATTCTTTTGTAGTTAATACCTTTTCTTGTTGTGCTCCTGCTGCCTATGTCTGTTTTGTAGTGTTTGGTGGCTGTTGGTTTAATCATGTTAAAGGATGGATGACAAATAAAGAAAAAATACAACAACATCCTGATCCTTCACTTATGAAGAAATGATCAAGGTGAGACTGGTTTGTGTATGACCTCTTTGACCTTTCCGTCAAACTTACTTTGAGTTATGAATCTCTATAGACTCATTGGTGAAATGTATACATCTTTTATCAGGACCTCAGATCTGTCGTTGTGAAAATCTGTGAGTTTGTGGGAAAAAATCTGTCGGACGCAGCAATAGATAAAGTGGTGAAACAGCCACATTCAAGAACATGAAGAAAGACCCTGCTGGCCAAACTATGAATCCCTTCTCAGGATATCACAGATCAGCCAAAAGGACTGTTTATGCGTAAAGGTCAGACAAAAAGTGAAAAATTGAGAATTGGTTATTTAAGCAGCATCAAACAAAGTTATAAGAGGATATAAGATATAAATATAAAATGTATCACCCTTCATGATACTATAATTTTTCTAATTGTTCATTATTTAAAAGTACATTATTAAAAATGTGAGAAATGTGACATGTCAGCGGCAGCGTGGAAATTATATATTATAGTTTTCTAACCTGCTGTGTTACAGGAACAGTTGGGGACTGGAAAACTCTTTAACTGTGGCTCAAAGTGAGTGTTTTGACCGCTGTCTACTAAGAAAGAATAAAGGACATAATCTCTTAACTTTGTCTGGGACATCTCAGAATTTACTGGCTGAAAACTCAAGTTCTTACATATGTTTTACAAACTACTAATAAACCCTCAGATATGTGAATGGATGTGTTGGTCACCTTATCACAATAGATAAAAGTCAGGGTGCCTTTAGGATAATACTGACCATATGAACTTTGATTACAACTATGTACAGGGCTGATAATAAAAAATCAGGTCAAAGAAAGCAGTCCAAAGGTTGCCAGTTAACTACATAAAAATAAACAACATTAACTGACTATTGTGTAAATGGCTCTTTTCATTGGAAATATACCTCTGGATACATCAAGGTCTTCTCCACTGTTCGTGGCCATTAGTGCTGCTGGTTTGGCCTCAATACGATCTCAAACATGGCTCAGCAGGAATACAAAAGTGCTTAGTGACAAAAATGTTCACCTACAAAGGAACTGTTTTAACTTTTGAGGACAATTATGATCTCTACTCCAGAATATATTGACAGTTTAGAGGATTTTGAAACAAAGGATGATGATGTCTTTGTTGTTACCTTCCCCAAATCTAGTAAGTGGGATGTTAAAATTACTTGATTTCTACACAGAACAGTGTGAACTTTGCATTACAAATAAATGTTTAAAGTTAGAACAACTGAGCCCCTAGTATTTTATGCCAGACTCTACATCACTCTCTCAGGTACAGTATGGACCCAACGGATCATGACATTAATATACGCAGAAGATTTCCCTAGACACGGCTAACCAACTCAGTCTTGGAGCAGATGCCGTGGCTGGAGTATCGGATAACGGGACAGATTACAACACACGACCATCTCAAGACTCCTTCTGCTCCCATTTACTCCAGCAGCTGATGCCAAAATGCTGCAAAGAAAAGGAAAATGTGTATGCCTTCATTAACCGATTAAGAAACTGGCTTGATTTCATGAACAGGTTTATTACATCTGTCTTTTCGTTGTCAGGTCATCTATGTCATGAGAAACCCTAAAGACGTCATGGTGTCATATTTCCATTTTTCCAACAATATGAAAAACATGGATTCATCCAGAGAACTTTGAAGAGATGCTGCGAAAACTTTTGTCACAGGATGGAGTAAGAGCCAAAACCAATTTAGTCTACAGCAATGTTTTGCATATCAGATACTTAATTATGCATTATCTATATATCTATCTAGAGATAACTGTGTATGTTTGTTTGTTTGTGTGTGTGTGTGTGTGTTTGTCTGTTTTGTAGTGGTAGGTGGCTGTTGGTTTGATCATGTTAAAGGATGGATCTCAAATAAAGACAAATACACAACATCCTGATCTCTTACTTATGAAGAAATGATCAAGGTCTGGTTTATGGCCCTTTAAACTTTCCATCAAACTTATTTTGATTTATTGTACTTTATATTAGATATATATGAATATATGTAAACTTACTGATTAAAAGTACAAATCTTTTATCAGGACCTCAGATCTGTCGTCGTGAAAATCTGTGAGTTTGTGGGAAAGAATCTGGTCGGATTTAGCGATTGATAAAGTGGTGGAAACAGCCACATTCAAGAACATGAAGAAAGACCCCCGTACAACTTTATGAATCCCTTCCTCAGAATATCACAGACCACCCAAAAGGACTGTTTTTAGTGCAAAGGTCAGACAAAGTGAAAAAGTTAAATAGAATTTTTTTATAATAATATTATAATAAAACTAATTTATATGTGGACAACTAGTCATTAATGAGAATGACTTAAGTATTTCTTAAAAAGTTCCTCATTTGCAAATTGTTTACATGTTTACAAATGACGTGTGACAAGCTGCAGTGGAATATGTATTAACATTATCATACTGCTGTGTTACAGGAACAGTTGGGGACTGGAAGAACTCTTTAACCGTGGCTCAAAGTGAATGTTTTGACCAGCGGCTACCAAGAAAGAATGAAGGATATACCTCAATAACTTTGTCTGGGACATCTCAGAATTGATTGGCTGAAATGCAAAACATCAAACTAATAATGATAAAAAAAGAAATCAGGATAATAAAGGAAGACATAATATGCAATTGTATATGTTGACTACACAACCATAACAAAACAGATATCAGGTTGCTAGTCTTGATGCAGGTTAAAGGCTTTATTGTGAACATCATGCCAAAAACATATTAATTTACATTCTGTAATTTTCAAACAATTTTAAATTTGAATATGCTAATGGTGCTACTTTTTGTGCTGTAAAAAATGCTGTAAAAAACAAATTAAATCAAAGCTTTT
The DNA here is from genome assembly GCF_018831695.1 of Puntigrus tetrazona. NCBI lineage: Eukaryota > Metazoa > Chordata > Actinopteri > Cypriniformes > Cyprinidae > Puntigrus > Puntigrus tetrazona. Next base: position 8,147,043 of record NC_056720.1, read on the forward strand.
ATGTGTTACTCTCAAAATAAAATGTCCTTAAATATAAAAATGTACTTATATATGGTTTTTGAAAGTCTTAGTTTTATTTATTTTATTATTTTTGTGTGTTTCTGTGTGTGTATTACTTGCCTATAACAAGATTATTATGACTGAATTTACAGCAGTATTACATTAAATGCAATAAAACACTAAGACTTATTTTGACTATGTACTTTGACTTTTTATTTTGATAGGCGTGTTTTGATGCGCATGCGCTGGTCCTCGCACTACCACGTGTTTTTAAAGCGCATTTTCGCAAACGTTCATCTTCGGTAGTTTTGTGACAGCAATACAATGTTGTTGAATATGAAGCTGCATTACATATTTAATGAACATGTCGTGTTAAGATTTTCTTCATTCTATCGGCATGTTTGGTCTATTGTATCTGAGGCTTTGGATGTCTAGGTCAGAAAACAACACCACGGTAAGTACGAGCATTTTCAGAAAAATAGTAATAAAATATAACCTTTCATACTCAGTTATTTGTTGTTATTTGTTACTTTTACAATAGACATTATTAGACATATATTGTCAAGTAGAAACAAAAATGTACAAATATAATTGTTTACATTATTTGACAACCGTATTCAGAACATAATGCATTTGTAGAAAAATTATTAAGCATTCATCAGTTGACTAATTATTAACAAGTTAATGTTTGTTTACATTAATTTCATATGTTCTCAGATTTCTCTTTTAATAACGTAACGATGCATCATTTCTACAGCTCACACGAACAAGCTTGAATAAAAAATATATAGAATAACTGAAAAGGACAAAACGCTAATGCTTAAATCATGCAAAGGTGCGACTAAGATGGAACATCAGAGTTCAGAGGATGAAGAGGGACGTTTTAGTAGATGGAAGAAACTTTGCTTTACCTATAGCAAGAGAGGCACGACTCGGACTTCCAGCAGAGGATGAAGAGGAAATGAGAGAGATGAAGATGCATATGTAGAGGAAGATGGAGCTGAACTCTGAGAGGATGAAGATGAGGTCAGGAGTATGAAGATGAAGTAGAAAGTAACCTGAAGAAGGAGTCAGCAATGCACAACTAAAACACAGAGGAAACCTTAAAAAGGTAAAGATCAGATGTAGAAATGTGGTTTAATGTTTCAAATTTATCATTAAGCACTGTTTAACTGCTGATGCCGTTTAAAAAAGCGATTTTTAAATTTACTTTCATGAGCTTCTGTTTGTACAGAATTATGCAAACATGACCTTTCAGAAATCATTAATCCTACAAGAATAAAGTTGGGACAAAAGCGTACAATAAAATTACTTTTTGGTGCACATGAAGCCTCAGAATCAAAAGCAGGCCATGAAACGATTAAATAAACACAGGTACCTGCAGTGTTTTGATTATTTTATGATTAATTATTGTAGGAGTTTTTGTTATTTTTTCGTGTACACATTCATTTTCTGCTCCAGTTTTCAGTTTTTACTTTGAATTTTAAAAAGTAATTTTTAACGTGCTTTTTATTTTTGTTTTTATTTTATTAAACAATTTCAGATTTAGTGTTTTATAATTTTATTTCAAATTATTTCATTTTTAATTTATCAAGGCAGCATGTCCAATTTTTTTGTAGTATTGTTATTCTATTAGATTTGTTTTATTTCAAGATTATTTTTAATAGTTTTAGTACAAGTAGCATCACAGATCAGCTTGGCTTTTCCAATTATCTGCCTTTGATTGCTGTTTTAGCAGGGCATCGTGCTAAAAATAATCATTTACTTGAGCTCAAATTAGTTTTGGCTTAATGTGTACATTTGAGTCTAAAAAACTATCTTTCTTAGACCTCAAGAGATTTCTGCAAAGAAACATGTGCCTTTCCCTCGAAAAAGTGGTTCCCGTCAAGAGGAAAAGAAAGTGCATTTCAGGAATTTAATAAATTAATGCTTGCTCACACTTAAGCTTTCTGTATATCAGTTAACAAACTGCCCAGAGACCCGATTTTCCACTTTTTAAATATTGCACTTTTCATTTCAAAGAGACCCCTCGTTTGATGACTTCTCTGGGGAATTCAAGCCTGAAATTTTTAATCAGGCGTACAAATTCCTTGTAATGCCATCCGAGGAAAGGAAACAAAAGTCTGTGAAATTTTTAAGAAACCTTACTGATTCTTGTTTGTTTTCCTGTATGCAGCTATTTAATGCCCACTGCTGTTTATTTCAGATATTAAAGAGAAGAGAAACTCAGGAAATGAAATCGGACTCTAAAAAGGAAGAAATGAAAGCCTTGTTTAAAAAGAATGAGTGACATTTCAAATATAATGACTTGCTGAATTTAAAAAAATAAAGCTGTATAAAACATCAATGTAGTTGTGATAACCATAATATTGCTGCTCTAGTACCATGTACTTTTCTATGTGTGTGTGTGTGTGTGTGTGTGTGTGTGTGTGTGTGTGTATTTGTACAGCTGTTAAAAACCAGCAGAAGGCCCAACAGAGACAAGAGCAGGAAAGAGAAAGGATCTACACAGTTCAGGCTGGGAAGCAGAGAGATTAGATTGGCCAGGGCACAAACCTTTTCTACACTAAAGAAATGTAAATGCTTTTTCACCCAGAATTTTTAAGTTTTTTTGCATATATTTGAGTACATTTAAAGAACATTTGTTGTTTGAATGTTATGCTAGTCAGTTTTTTAGCTTTTGTGCTGATAACAGTTTTACTTAGAAAAATAACATCAAATAATCTAACTTAGTATTATGGTCATTTTCGTTTATGTAACACTTTAAACCCTTTTACAGCTGACAAGAAGAAGCTGGAATTGGCTGAGAAGTACAGCGAACTGAAAAGAGAGCGGAAAACTGGAGAACTTCTTGAGTAAAGAGAGGAAGCATGGCGCATGCAAAGATCGCAAGAAGAGAGTTGCCCTATCCAACAATAAACGCTAAATATGGACCAATCGTGGTTTCTCATCTGTGTCACCTTGAGTGTGACAATGCAGAAGAACGGAAAAATACATCTCTGCTGGACTATGATGTTAAAAGCGGACTTGATGATTTGGGGTGTACATTCACTTCACATTTGCATTTTGCGGATTGTGTTTCGATTAACAGGTTTGAGCATTTATCTCGAATGCCCATTTATTTTTGTTGTTTAATTACATGCTGTAACATTTTCAAAATAAATGATAACAGACCAATGTATTCTCTGACTTAATGTCATTTTGCTAACTAGATGGAGCTACTGATCTCTTCCAATAAAGAATCTGCCTAAACCTAATTTTTTTGCCTCAGCAAACTCTGCAGCAGAAGTGTGCAGCAAGTCAAATCTATCTGAACTGCCACCGTATGATGTTAATCCAATTTTTGACCTCAAGGGCACTAGACATAAGCCGTTTATACAGACGTCCGTCAACTTGGGATGGAGCTGCAGCTTCTCGCATTTAGTATCTGCCCTCTGCAAAATCCAAAAATATTTCTCTTTCTGTCTAGATCATGACCCATTAAAACACAGCCTGTTTGGGCTGAGGAGTTGTTTATGGTAGATCCACAGGGGTTTGAAGATGGAAGTATCTTGAAAATTGGCTGTGATTACATGCATCAGCAGGCACCCTTGCTCACTAAATCACAATTTTCTCACAGCGTACCATGGTTTAAACCTTAGTTTTCAGTTCTGCTGTGCCGTTCTGGATTAACCCACATACATAGCAAGAGTTTGCTAAAACCTTCAATCCTGGAACAAACACCCATAGTTTCAAGTTTCCGCACAAAGGTAAAGACCTCGTTTAATCATTTCATTTGCATCCTTGAGTAATGGATGTGGGACTATCATGGTAATATCGTCTTTCTTACCTGCTGGACCAAGCGGTGCAAACTAGGAGTCATCACGTCCCGCTAAGAAGGTGTGGATTTAATGCAGTCTGGGAATTTCAAGAAGGGCTCGATTTTAAAGCAGGACATTCCCAGCTGGACTTTTGTGTTTGAAACCATTCCTCGCTTGAATACAGAGCGCTGGATGATGGCCTTCCGTAGGTCCTTTATGGTTTTATGTTGAGATCATTCCTCTGCAGTTAATTCCTTTCTTTTGGAGTCACCGGAGCTTTAGAAATCTTGTCTCCGGAATCTAAAATGCACAATCCCTTCCCCTTTCATCCTCAATATGTCTTGTTAAAAGATGCAGTCGTATTTCCGGTATTAATGAGACAGCATCTGACGCTTCGGCTAAACACAGAAGATTGTGAGCATTTGTCGCCACGCTCTATGGCCGCTGGGCCACCCAAGGAGTGATTGCTGGAACCTGAAAAGCGGGGATCAGAGAACGCTAAACTGAGTAACACCATCGTTCTTAATCCACGAGTTATGTTATTGCTACTCCTTCATGCGCAGGAAAGTAACCCAAGGCATAACCTGAGACTCTTTTCAGACATTCGCAATAGGGCACAGAGGACAGATTTGCATTTTATTACCAGCTTGTTCACTTCGCTGATGTCTTCATATTTGGGTGGATACAAAAGTAGGAATGAGTGTAGATGGGATTAGAGAATGAAACCAGGCCAGATTCTAACCTCACCAAAGGCGTCAAAGCAAAGAACAATTTGTTATGTACTTTCAAGATACATGCCTCTTTTCAACCTGGAGTAATTTCTGTTGGTCGGGAATAATAACGGAGTCAGCCGGATCGCCACGCTCCTCTTTTTTTCCTGGACATGGGTTTCTGAGTTGTCAAAATGTCTGTATGTTTGTTTATGAAGCTTAATGACTGAAAGTAGCTTCAAACCAATGGCGCAGCAGGCGACTGAAGTACACAGTCAAATCTAATCGTGGTGTGCAAGAAGGTGGATTCTACAGCCGTCTGTAATGCAAATATGTATATACAAACAGATATTTTAGCTCATTTACAAATCTCTGTCAGAACATGTCTGGGGATGGTCACCTAAAAAATTGTGCAATGTCTAGATTGGTAATACTATTAGTTTGTATTAGCATGCATCTTACTAGAAATAATTAAGCACATGTCTTATTCCTACGTCCTTAACCCTACCCAATACTTAAACTTAACAGCTACCTTACTAACTATTAATAAGCAGCAAATCTAAGAATTTACTGAAGGAAGAATATTTAATAGATAACAAGTGTTACCTATTCTGTTACCGGAGTTGTGAATGTGTTAGCGGGCATAAGCAGCACCAAAGAACTGCAATAAATGATCAACAATTAAAAAAATAGCATTTGTATATGACGCTATGCCAGTTGGGTGGCTACTGGTTTCCAAAATAGACGACTACTAGTCCAACAAGAGAGAAATTCTTTAGTCAGGAGCCAGTCCTAATCGATATCAATTTGTTCCACAGCAAGCATATAACACGTTTATTAAAAGAAACATTTAATTCATAATAATTCGCTTTCATTAGCATATGCTTAATCATTGCGCCCAGAGTGTTAAGGGAGCACATTAGTAAGTGTTTAATTAATAGCTTAAACTCACGAAGGCCAAAAGTTTCCTACTGGTAATTCTGACTTTAAAGTGGCATCTGTGCACACTCAACTCGTAAGCTGGACTCACTCTGAAGTAGACTTCAGGCTTCACTTCATCAAAAAGCAGATGATCATTTTAACATCTTAACAATCAAAGAGAGCGTCTTCTTTTTTCTTTAAGTTTCCTGAAAGATTTTTTAAAGATAGAGTGGTTTGCCTTGCCAAGAGCCAAACAATCCATTTCCAGGGGCAGCCTGCTGAAATCTCCTGCTAAATGAGGAGGAGCTGTGTGCCTTACCCAGACCGCTAAACTCAGCGATGACCTCCGCCTCGTCCCTTGGCACATTACGAACACCCTGTCCGGTAATGACATTAGCTTGACTGAGTGCTGAGAAGCAAACTGCCGTATGGATTGAATTACCGTGACTCCCACAAAGCCTCTCTCTCGCCCGTCAGATTATCCATCAGATGACACGTCGGAAGGAAAGTGGATTTTCGAGATGCTGCCCCAAGTCTTCATGCTGTCTATCTCTCAAGGCTGCTGGGGTCGGTTGTTATGACCAGCAGATATTCAGGTTTTTGAGCAAATGAATTGGTGGAAGGGAATCAAGACACGTTTAGGGGATGCAACATTAAAAGCGGATGGGGATTGATGTTGTGTCAGTTAGCGTTAGCTGCATTGGTAATCGGGATTTGAGCTTGGATGTGTGACACAAAAGGATGACAAACTTCTAACACTGTTCCAAGGAAGCTTGGCATTGCTTGAATATAAGCACGTTATTCTAGGCCTAGAAACACTTGCAAGTTAAATCGCATTTGGTTTAATCAGCTGAAGCCATTTGCAGCGGACTTAACAAAGGTTCTGTACTTCTGCATTGCAACTAAGCTTAGAGTGTGAAGCCACAAGACATGCAGAAATTAGAAGCCATTTAGGCTTAACGTTCAATATTGGTACAGAAAGGACATACATATAAATACATCTAATCTTCCTTATTCAGATGGACTAGTAGATTCATGAAATAGACCTTCCTGATGGTTCTTCTTTGACTTTAGATTTTGAAAGGAAATCTAAACAGCTAATTTATTTAAAGGGTGAAGGTCTGTGTAATTTCCAGCATCACTAGCGTGCATAAAGACAGACTTGCTAAAACTAGATTTGGAGAAAAGGAAATGTAGGTTGTGCTTGCATAGGAGAATCCTCGCCAGTATGATTCCTAGAATGTAGTTCCAGAAGTTACAATGTGATTGCTGTGGGTATTTTTTTATATGGGTTCTTTAGGGTTGCTAGGGTATTTTGTGTGTTTCCCAGGTGCGTTGCTATGGTTCTTTGGATTGTTCTAGGTGATTGTTCTGAGTTGTTCCACTCAGTGCTGGATTGCTTATAGGTAAGTAAGTATGTTTTTAGTGTTGTTGCTACTGATACTTTACAGGTTGTTTCTGGTGGCTTCTAGATTGTTTTGGGTTGTTGCTAAGGTGTTGCTGAGGTGTTTTGGTAACAGTTGCTCTAGAATGTTCTGAGTGTTTGATAGAATTACTTTGAGTTGTTGTTTCTAGGTAGTTTCTAGAGATGTTTGAGGAGTTTTATAGGGTGCTTTGGGTTGTTTCTTGCCGATTGCTAGTGTATTTTTGTGTGGTTTCTAGGACATTTGCTATGTTTCTGGGTTTATTATTGAGTGGCTGTGTAAAGCCAAAAGCATTAGGATGTGCAGCTCATGCTGAAATAGCTAGCTGAGGCTTGGAGATACTGTTGCAGTGTAGCATTTTTATCAGTTTGAGATACTTAGGCTGCTATGACCACCGGAATATCCATGGAAGTGTAACTTAGTGCATCTGTTCTCGCAGATAGTTTATATTTATGAATTGAAAAATGTTAATGCAATGCTCAATGCCTCACACCTGTTTTTTCTGCTTTTGTTTTCTCTGATGTTAGTTTCAGATGTGGAATTTATCCCAGGTTGCTTCTTTAAAAGTGACAGTAATAAGCATTGCATTTCACACCAAGTTTAGTTTGTTCTTAAACTCTCTGTGCTGAGAAAAAAAATCAGCACTCTGCATGAAAAAGGCGTTCAGCCCAGTTGGTATATGCTCCTGCCATTTAAAAAAAACTAAAACGTGCTGCCTCCCATTCAAAAAAATAAACAACAAAAAAATACTTAGCCACGGGAAAAAATGCTCTGATGGACAATCTCCACCTTAAAACATTTTTGTGCACATAATACAACTCATAATACAGTCTAAACAGCAAAACTTCTGAGCATTAAAATAAATAAAAATACCTAAAAAACAATCTGATTTTGTCTGTAACACAAAAAACTGTAGGAAACTAAGCTGTGTTTTATTATTATTTTTTATTTTGGATAGTCATCCTACAAATCTCTGCGCATTAATTGTAAAAAGGGAGGAGAATTATTCTATTACCTACTTTGTTTTATATCAAGAAATTTATGCAAACTCCAATTTTATAGTTGCTAGGCTTCTAAACAAGTACATGCTGCCCTTTGACGTTTTCATGCATTTGAGATATAGATTATTTCCTGCATCAATCAAAACCACAGGAGAAGTCACACAGCAGTGTCAGCATATGTATATGAACATAGGGATAAGGGCTAATATGTCGATGACATAGATCTGTGATTCATTTTCTTTCTGTCTGCAGTCTTACTTGTTCAAAGTGGTTCATGATTCCAATTCTGGGATGAAGAGAGGATAGCCCCTCCTCTACCCCTTTAAAATACAGACTATATTTAGCAGCAGCCGATTTAGTCACCTCCGTCACTCTGGCTAATGGAAAAAATCTAAAAAGTAAAGTAAAAGAATTCTGACTATAAGTAAACATCTTTTTATATTCTGAGGAGCGGCATGACTCAAAGTGGAGCTTGTTGTAAGTATAATGGCTCATGAATTTACATAAAACAATCTAAAGTTTGTCCCTATTGCCCCTCAGCCTTGTTTTTTTATCATATCAGGCAGGCTTTATCAGGAGTTAATATGATGAGATATGTACAAAACATCTTTCAGCACTTAAAGATAAAAGAGGTTGAAGACTTCCTCAGAAGTACTTCTGACAAGTAGCAAACAAGTCTGCCACAGTTTTTTTTTTTTTTTCACTGTGGCTCTGAAACTTCTCACATCTTCTCTCTTAGGCAGAAACAGGAGTGACACAGTTCATCTTTTACTCTCCGGTTGCTGAACAAATCAGTTTTAACTCAGAAACTATCACTTTCGTGTTGAATTTACTATCTAGACGCTTATATACCTATAGTGGAAAGTAATTATTTCTGTGGCTTTTGAATATACACTACTGCAAAGTGTGTGAAACTTCATTTTTTTAGTGTTTAACATTCCAAGGCAGAGCGCTTTGTGTCGCCGACACTGATATATTCGTATTTCACATACACACGCATAAAAAATGCCCATATGGAGTTATTAACAATTAGGATGAATGTGCATGTGAATATTAAGATGTTTAATTATATTCGAAATGAATTTTAAAAATGAGCAGAACAAAGCCAAAGACTGATTTAACCGAACATATGCCTTCAAATTATGTATACACTTTAATCAAATAATAACCAGGAGTATTAGTACATCTAGAAATTGCGCATCAACCCAGGAAACAATGCAATCAGTGATAACAGTGATAATATGGCAAAAAAAAAAAAGAAAATCATGGCAAACAATGTTGGAATTGTATTACCCGAGCGTCATAAATTAACCTGCAATCCGTGATTAATTGATATCAGCCACTTATGTACCCGTCTAGAAAAACATCCTTTAGAGACCAAGAGACGTTAGCAAATGTGGCTTAATGTTGATTTTAAATAGAGCATTGCTTTTACAACTTTTAACTGGAAAATGGTGGCATTATACCAGACAAAAACCACTTCATTACTACACCATCTGCCATATTTCGTGGAGATACAGAAGCAGCCTTTGAATGTGACAATGTTCCTGCTGGAGCATGATTCATTGTTGACCTCTTTCTCTGCAAAAGCTCCCAGCTTCTTTGAGCATCAGAACAGCAACGTATCACCCGGAGGCCTGCGTTGCCATAGGAACCCCTGCGGTGTGAGGCGCAACACAAATCGACTTCGTGTTCCTGACGTGATGTTTCCTCTTGTCAAGATAATACATTAAAATGGCATGATAGCACGCTGTTTTTACTCTTTGGCATCGCTGCGAAACTAACTGTTTTGGCAGCCAAAAATAGAAATGACGCGGATGAGAACAGAAACTATAACCTGTATCATAAATGCATGGCAGGGGCTGCGATACAACATGCTTGCGCCTGCATTGAGATAATTGATACTCTGCCGCCATAAAACCTTCCAAGACCATCGTGGAGAACGCATACTTAACAGACTGAACATGTCCCCTTTGATGGAGCGATCGCAAAACTGAACAGAACTCATTCAGTAAATAGATTTCCAACATCTCCTGTATTGATAGCTGTTTCTGACACCTGGAAAATTCTATAAAAATTAGGAATTAGAATTAGAAGTTCATGTGCATTGACTACTTTCACATCAGGAGAAATGTGAGCAAATGTAAAAATAAATAAATCTGCTGCAGTAACATGCAATTCATCCAAAAATACGCTGACTAGGATTTGATAAGCATAAAAACCAATCATCAGTAAAACCTCAGAAATCTTGTCAGCCAATCAGAACACAGAATACATTGTTTGAGCTGTGCAAGTGCAGAAATAAAAACACATAGGCTGATTTCCACCTTGTATAATTTCTGTGATAGTTCTCAGACTGCATTTTTTACAAAACCAGCCCAAATGATTTCATTAGGTAACTGGGAGGATGTAGGATATAATTTCTCATACTTCTACAAATTATGTATAAAGTGATAGGCCTGGAGTCTGGTGACTAGCTGGTTTGTATAACGACTTTAAAATTAAATATATAAGTTGAGGCAAAGTGCTTTTGTTTATGGTTATTATAAATATCTATTTTGAATATAATGCACAAATCAGTTTTTAAAAACTGTCTGATGTGGTATGTGACCTGAAATGAGGCAACTTGAGTGGATTTTCAGTAAATAACTAGACTTTGGCAGCACTGAGATTTTACTTTGCTTTCTACCCACGTGGGAGCATTTAGAAGCCATACTTGAGAAAGGTAAATAATCTCTAGCTTATAGAGTTTAATAGAAACTTAAGAGAAGAAAATGTTAGTTATTGGATTAGCCATAAATTATCATGACAAATTCACAGAGTAGCAGATAGAGTTTGGATGACGTGACGGTTTTGGTCTTGTGTGTATGCCTCTGAAGACTGGGGTGGCTCATGCCAGCTGAATCGCATTATTAGACTAATCTGAAGTCGTAAACAAGAGGACTGAGACTCCCTGTAGGTCTAGGTGAAGGGAATAAAATTGGGCACAATTGTGGCATTAAGTAATCCAAATGCGTTTCGATATGATAATGATGTGTCCACTAAACGCCGCTGAAGCTGGTTCCAGAGTGGAGACCGCAGCCGCAACGTGGTTAAATGCTATGTTCTTCCAAATGCAGCTTAATTCGCAATTTCCAGAATTGTCTTGGCTAACCAGGTGCCAGCGGCTCTGAACTGGCAGTGGGGAAGTGTGTTAAAAAGCTTCTGTGTTTCCATCGCGGATTGCGAGTGAATTCCTCATCGCTTACGTACTAGACGCAGTTTCCAACAGAATGCCATCAATCGCAATTAATCAACACCATGGGAAATGTGCTTTCAGGTGATATGGCTTAAGGAGGGCGCTTGAAAATACGTAGGGCTCGACATTGAAAAGCAGCAACTTCAGGGTCATCTAACTTGTTGGGTATGCACTCTTGTTTTAATTATATACAAACTGACATACGATGTATTCTGTATGTTTCGCTTGGAAACGCTTGAATTCCCTTTCTTTTTGCCCAGTCAATTGTTCAATGATCCATTCATAAAGACAGCCGCTTATTTTGTTTATAAATGAATTCGTGGAATGAGCTATCTAATGAATCACTTCAGTATCCACTTCCCTGCCGGACTTGCTGCCGTTTATTTATCCGTGATAGGGCTAAAAAAAAAAAGCTTACCAGCATAAAAACACACTAATCAACATCTTTAGAATTGTTGTTGTTGAAAAAAAACTTCTAAATGTTGATTTACGTATCCCACACCCTACAAGCTATCTGTCTACATTTTCTCAACCTGAACTCCCACTGCCTTGAGACTCTCTTTATCCACACAGAATCACCATATGTGCATACCTGTAGAATACCTAAAGAGAATATTTTCTTTTTTTTTTTTTTTTTTATGCTGTCTCTCTATTTCTGATTTGACTTTCATGGCCTCTGGATGTACTTATCAGCTGTGGGTTAGTAGTTAGCTGCGCTTTTAGAGCACTGCCGGCAGCTGCCTCTGTCTTTACAGTCCATTTTTTCTATTTTTACTCTACATTAGACTGCTGACTGACACATAATCCTCAGCAGCAGTGGCCTCCCCATTTTCTTAACAGCAGCTAGTTTCATTACTACCTCTGTCCAGAAACAACAATAACTCGCATAAATTTTGCTTCTGTAATTTGGGCTATTATCATTGTGGCGTTGAGAGCTGTATTTCCACAAAAGCCCCACCGGGGTTGTTATTTAAAAAGGCGGTTTTTCGGTGGTCAGCTATCAATTGTTATAAAACAATCGCAGGTCTGGTTATTTGATTTAGACCAACTGATGCAATGCCTTTGTTGTCACTGCAGCTCCAGCTATTTCAACTGACGCCTGATAAATCCAAATTACCCAAGATTAGACGTAAATAAGAATTAAAAGCTTAATAAGTGAATCAAGGATAAAGCTTGAAAAAATATTGCACACGGTGCCTTTGGGTCAACACATTGTTATAATGATAAGCCCTAAATAAGCTTTAAATCTTTAAGATTAGACTTTTGACAGTATCTATATCAAAGAAATTTACTTGGAGGGTCTCGAAGGGGTGTCTTTGTACCTACTTCAGGTCACGGAGAGGCTTGGCCTGCATCTAGATTCCCTAAAATGCACTACATTGATGGGATATATAAGAAATCCAGACCAGGTTTAGCAATTTATGTAAGTGTGAACATTTTACTGCTTTCAAAATGAATTCACAAAAATGAGGAACAACTGCTCTAAGATGTGGTCGTTCATTTTAATTACTGTCTTTCATTTAAAATATCAATTTATGAACGCAGGTTACTAACGCATATGTTAGCTGAATAGTAAACAAGTAAATTTGTTATGGTGTGCACTCATGCTAAAAAAAAATAGATCATGCTGTGTGTGTGATTCAAAAGATTTCATGACATAAAGCTATCACAGGGCAGAAGACTTGAAATATAGCGACAAGCCACTTGACCCATTTTTATGGTGCTTTTGTGATTTTAGCTTGAAAGAGTCCTGTATCTACTCATGGAACAAAGTGGGAAGTAGACAGTCTTTTTATCAATATGTGTTCATCAAGTTTGAGGATTTCTGTATTTAGATGCAGCAAGAGTACAGAAACAAAATTAACTGCCAGGAAATAAACACCCATAAAATACTGATTGAAAGGCACCGCTTGACAAACTAGTAACTATTTACTTTATGTGGTTGACAGGCAAAAACAAAAAAAGTGGGATTATATGTTTGGGTTTTTCTGCACAGAAACAGCCATGTGTCATCAGAAGCAATGTAGAAGCTGCCAGGTGTATTTACTGAGATGGTCTTTTGTGCTATATTTGTCGACTAT
>NC_056720.1:8160317-8167338 GCF_018831695.1 Puntigrus tetrazona
AACTATTATTAAAATGATGTTAATATAAATTATAGAATAAAATTTAAAGATTCATTAGGACACATTTTTATTTCTCCACTTTCAAATCATTACGCACACTAAATTTACAGCTCCAGCTGCATCTGTCAGGATATGTATATTCCCGCAGGATTTGGGTTGAGAAGCCCAGAGCTGAAGGTTAAAGAGTCACAACTCAAGGGTGAGCTTGTGCAGAGCGCGGGCTTGCAACTCACCTGGGCGACTTTCCTCTTAGCCTTGTGCTGTCTAATGCTGGAGGCCATCACTGAAACAGGCTGCGAACACACACGCGCACACACACACACACACACACANAGATTTGTGAGTTCCCAGATCGGGGCTGAGAGCAAACAAAATCAATTATCCCAGACAGAGAAAGACATCAATCATTGACATCCCGTTAGTGTCGCTATTGCTATTGAAAGCATCCGATCAGGAGGGATTAGCACATGGCACGGGACGTCCTCCGTTTGTATGGATGTACCTAACCTGCAGCGCATCCAAATGAAGGCCAGAAAAATCATTATGTTATGAAACAACTGCTTTGCTTCGCTGCCTTGGGGTCGACACGGACAGCTCCAGGAAGAGCTTCTGCTCTTAAATCACACAGATCATTAAAAACACAGCTGGAGGCCTGTATGCTGCTCACATATTGTTGCCACAATATTGTGAGGCAACAATCATCCAGTAGGTCTCTAGTAATGCACATTTCCAGCTCACTTCCTATATTTGACAGCTTTTCATTATTTAACCATTAAGCTGAATGGGCAAAGCCACTTAATTGGCTGCCAAATGGTTTTTGTTAATGGATAATAAACACATTTTTAAATAAAGTCATCTGAGTATATATGTAAATAAATTATTTATACACAATACAATTTTAATTACAAAATGTAAATATTACTATTACGGTTTATAAATTATTAAAAAAAAATTATAAATCAATGGATGAACATTATTGTTGAATAAATAATATGTTTTGGGGCATTTTTAAGTAATCTGAGTAAATATGAAATGTGTATGTATTTATAATTATTGAATATTATAGTGATAGAATTACAATAATTGAAATGTTTAAAAACATTACAATGCTACTGATATACACATTATAACTACAATAAAAACCTTTGTTTATGCAATATTTTTCTGTATTTAAGTAATTTGAGTAAATGTTATGTACATGTAAATATGAGTGTGTTTATATATTACACAAACATGATGTGTAATATATAAATACACAATTGTAATTATTAAATATAATGTAAATTTATCACAATAATTTAAACGTTTAATAATATTACGATGTTAAATGTACATATACATGTGTGTGTACTACTTAGGAAATTGTATAAAAGTTTAATAGTTTCAGTAATTGGAGTAATTTTTATTATTAATACACTATTATTATGATTATTATGCATTCTTCATAGAATAAACATTTTATTACAGTATCTAAATATTATAAATTATGATATAAATTCTAATAATATTAAATATACATATTTGTATTATTAAAATACATATTTTTATTGATTTTGATGTTTTTGTGGCTCATTGTTTTTTCCTCAACGATGCTCGCAGGCACAGTGAAAAGATGCAAGAACAACAACACAGAAGCACATCATGGAAAAACACCAGCGACCGCAAGCAATGGCACGAGCCTCAGCAGCGTCAGGAAGTGGCTCAAGAGTGCAGCGTCATTTACCAGCCCTGAGTGGAATTAATATTGTTCAACTGGAAATGAATTGGCCCCATTTTCATAAATGAGAGCACTCAAGCTTGAACGTAGAGGGGGGGTGGGGAGTGTCATATCTGAGGTGCACAGAGGCAGCAGGAGATGATGGCGTTTTAAATGGCAGGTTTACCCGTGGAGTGGAGGACAGGCTCTGCACGATGAAGACCACGGGACTGGAAGCTGCTTTGATAGCCTGCACTGCCTCCTCATGGCTGGCGTTCTGCAAATCCACTCCACAAACCTGTTTTTCGCAGAGGACGGAGGGAGATAAGAGGGGATTTAAAGGGGACTTGCATGTAAAAGCAGGATTTTCATAAAGTAGGTTATTGAGAGCATGATGCACGTAATAATAAGGTCATTTAATCTCAATTAGAGCCATTTCTGCTGTCGCGTAAGCAGATTTATGGACAAAATATAGACTCTGTAATATAGAAAATGGCCAGGAAGCAGGAATATATGCAGCTATATTAAGAGCAAGCGTGTCTGAAGGTGTCTCTCAGACCTGTAAGATCTTGTCTCCTGTTTTAAGGGCACCCGTGCGTCCAGCTGGGCTGTCTGGCAGCACCTGTTTGATGAAAATGCCCTTTAGTTCCTCGCCGTTCTTCAGCCTCTTTATAACCGTGCGGCCGCCCACTATGCTGATACCCAGAGACTCCTCCGGCTGTGGCAACACCTCCACCCTGAGAGCAAAAATAAAAAAAGATTTGATTTATTGTCAATATAGAAAACTGAGCTACATTAGCAGATAAAAGAAAAGAAAACCTGCATTTTCACTTTTGAATTTTGTGCATAAAAGGTGATCTACAACAATAATAATAATAATAATAATAATAATATTCTTATTCCTGATTAAAATGCCCTGCATCAATAAACCAACATTTGGCTTATCAACTTTATGAACTATATTTAGAACTAGATACATTTGACTTGCAAAAAACAGAACAGAAAATTTGAAAAAAAGTTTGAAAAGCTTAAAAGTTTAAAGTAGTTTTGAAGATTAAGGTTTGGCTGTTTTAAAAGGAATACAGTCATAAAAAAAACATAAAACATAACAGAAAAATAGACAAAGACAGATAGATAGATAGATAGACATAAATAGATATGAGTTACTCATTTTAACCATATTTTTAAATAAATGTTAGGTTATGGAACATATTACATTATTAAAACCTTTCTGTGAACGTACTAGAATGTCCCATGTTGAAGTATGTTTATACTGTATGGTGTTTTACCTGCGAGGCGGACCCCAGTGGCTGAACGCGGGCGTCTCCTCACCTTCTCCCTCCTCTCTTTCAGGCAGATCACTGCGGATAACACATTTAATGTATAGTCGAAATAATAAGCATCATTCTTCAATTTACCATCAAATTCCAAAAAGTTGATTTCTACCTGTTGCCTTCCCTGCCTGAACCGGCTGCCCCCTGGTTTCTTCTCTTCCTGCTGCGAGAGGAAGTGCGCTGTGCAGACCTGCAGGGAGAAACAAGCATTAGAGAGCTACATGTATTGCCTGACAATATTACACACATCAGGCTTACGCAAACTGAGATCACGCTCACATCAGTCATCTAAGAGTCTGAGTTCACAAGAGCAAGCTAAATTATTTCTTAAATATTTCACCTGATTAAACAACGAAAACAAATCCATTCCAGTGTAATATCAGGGAAGAATAAAGTATGAATAATGGATAAAAAAGAGTGGAGAAAATCACAGGCATCCAAAAATGTTTTAAATCAATATTTTAATATTTTAAATCAATGCCTTCCTTTCTGTTCCTATTAAAATCGACTGAGCTAAAGCGTACAATTAAAGCATATAATTTTGAGTTGCACAAATTGAAAAGAAGATGCTCTATAAACACAAATTATAATAATAAAACATTAGAAAAACAATACATTTGTTAAAATACATTATAGTATTATTTTAAAATGATAAAATACATTCTACACTAATAATGTAAACACTTTACAATAAGGTTCATTAGTTAACTAATTTGAGCATTTACTAATGCATTATTCAAATCTTTAGTTTGCTAACGTTAGTTAATGCACTGTAAGCTTACATAATGAACAATTGTATTTTCATTAGCATTAACAAAGATGAATGCTGTAATAAATGTATTGTTTATTGTTTGTTCATGTTTGTTCACCTTATTGTAGTGTTACCCTAATAATAATAATAATAATAATAATAATGATGAGTTATTATTTACTATTATATTTACTGATTTACTGTCATTTAACTGATGTTATGTGTGTGGCGTTTTAAAAATGTTATAAAATTAATATTTTTCATTTTTTATAACAGTAATTTTCATAATTTTGCACATTTTTCATAAATGCTTTCATATTAAATATGTTTTAATATATTATGAAACATTTTCACAGTAATTAATTTTCAAATATTTTTCATACTAAATAGGTTTCATTATATAATAACATATTTATTTTCACAGTAAATGAAATAATTAATTAGATATCATTTTCCAAAATCATGTGCCCAAACACACACACACACAATTTTACACTGCTGTCATAAACAGCTGGCTCAACAGTCTCAGCTGTGCTTCACACCAATTTGACACCTTTTATTGTGTAGTTTAAAACGGTGTTTTATATCCGTTTCTCACTTTTCCTCAATTTCTCTACCACACCTGGGTTATAGCGCCATGTTAGCACAGATTATCATAATTATCTCATTTTCATAATTAAGTAAAGCACAATCACTTTCCAATACTTGTAACATATGTAACATTTTAAAAAGCATAAATCTCTAATTATTAACACCATCACAAAACAGTTTGTTGAATATTTTATTTTATATACATCTTCAAAATTCTAGTTTTGTACCGGCCCTTGTTAATATTTAAGCGCCACATCTGTCCAGCAGGTGGCGTTATAGATCTATTAGAAAACATCATCACCGTAATTAAATCTCCACAGGGCAAGGATCCCAAAACTTTCAAGTCATAATGTCTGTGTGTTTTTTAAATGTCACTTGCTATCTGCAAGTGTATAAATAATAAACCAAGGACAACATGTCAATAAATAGAAGCTCGTTGAGTGATGCATAAAACACATGTTTGTGTGTGTTTATTACAGATGGAGACTCACTCAGTGTCTGTGTCAGTCAAAGTAAGTTCTGAGCCTTCGTTTCTGGAGTCAGAGTCTGCCTCGCTGTCTGCCGCCTCTATCCACGTGGCCGACTGACCTGAGAGCAGACGTACAAAATGTCAAACTGCAAAGAACTGCAGTATATTAATACACAAATAAAGCCATAAAAGATAATTATAAAAAGATATAGTTCTACAAATCGTTCTCAATATTAAAGTACGGAAGCGTCCACACCACAACAACGACGATGAAGGCGCAGGGAAACGATATCGTTGGAATCATTTTCAGAGCGATTTTTTCCAGCTGATAAATGATTAAAAACTTTGACAGCCAATCAGAATCCGTCCAATTCTCACAAGCTGGAGAATTCAAAGCAGCACATGTGTGTGTGTGTGCTGAGAATAAACAGACAACATCCTTCGCTGGTGTGGACGCTGATCTCATTCATTATAGTTATCTTTAAAAGGAAAAATTATCTTATTAATTGCGCACTCTCATGTCGTTCCAAACCCATGAGACCTGAGATGTCTTCAAAAACACAAATTAACAGAACTTGATGAAATCCAAAAGCTTTCTAAACCCTCCATAGACAGCAACACAACTGATGCGTTCAAGTCCCAGAAATGTAGCAAGGACATAATTAAAATAGTCCATGTGACATCAGTGGTTTAACGGTAATTTTACGAAGCTATTTTGCGCTTATGTTGTAGCCTCATAAACTTATGCTTGAACCACTGATGTCACATGGACTATTTTAACTATGTCCTTACTACTTGTCTTGGTCTTCACTGTGGAAGTTGCGTTGCTGTCTATGGAGGGTCAAAAAGCTCTCAGATTGCATCAAAAAAAGGGAGCTATCCCTTTAAAAGACAAACACTCACTGAGGGGAATTTGCGGGAGCTGCAAGTGAATCTTCTCGAAGCTTGTGCAAAGCTCAATGTCCTCTTCTGTGAACTGAACAACAAGTTTAATACAATTTCTTTTATTTTGCTGTATATCTTGAAAATTCTTAATAACGAACACCAAAACTATTTTCTAGACCTCTCATTAATTTAGTGCATTCATTTGTATGTAATTTTGTTAGGTGTATGGTATTATGCGTTACAATGGATGAATAAAATAGTATTTGAATTTAAAACCTGTTCTTGTGTATCAGGTTGAGTGTTGAACTGATAGGGGCTGTTGGAACTGAAAGACGGTGTTGGTTCTTCCCAGGGGCGAGACTTCTCACTGAAGTATGAAGGCAGACTGTCGACCTTGGGGCTCTCTTGATCCTCCATCTCCTGCTCTTCATCATCTTCATCTACAGCCATCTCTCGCTCCAGGCCAGGCAGGAGTTCAATGGTGGTGAGAGGAGAGGCGTAGCGTGGCTCAGCATCCAAGATAAGCTCCGGCTCCTCATCCAGATCATCAGATAACACAGAGCCGTTTCCAAAGTCCTACGCCATCAAAAAAATGATGTTTTATTGTTTTTTTCAACATGTTTGTCACACAAAGCTGAGAACATGCGAGAAGAGTTGTATGAACGATGTTTATATTTTAGTTTATATTTATGTTTTAACTTAAAATAAATCCAACATATTTATATGGAAAAGAGCAGCTTGAACATTCTACCAAACATCTACTTCAGTGTTCCCCAGAAGAAAGTAAATTAGAATTTGAGTGAATTTAAACAGAAATAGACCTAAATTTGCAGTTTCAGGTAAAATGCTCCTTTAACACTGATAACAGTACATAATTTTTTTTGTGAAATCTGACCCTGCAACCTCCTGGCAACCAAGCAAACATTTTGACCCATAGGGCTATAAATCAACCTAATATAAACAAAAAAGTGCTAAAAGTTTAATCTTTAGTCAAAAAAAAAAAATCCAAAGAGCTGCATTAAACTCAGTCTAAGCTTGTTAAAACTAGTTCAAGATTACTAAACTAAGTCTAAAGTCTTTTAGGTTCATATTTATATAAGTTGTGCTCAAGATGTCACGTTTAGTTGATTTTCAGCGAACTAGTCCAAAAGTACTAAACTGTTTAAAAAAAAATAAAAAATTTTATATATTTGTATAATTTGTGCTCAGAAATCTAATCTTTGGTTGATTCTTAGCAAACTAGTCCAAGAATGTAACCAACCTCAGTCTAACTTTGTACTACTTTCCAAGGAGAT
>NC_056720.1:8167438-8168020 GCF_018831695.1 Puntigrus tetrazona
ATATATAGACAGAAAACATATTTCTTTACAGCTGTTAAACTATAAATAAGCAACTTTTCATTCACACAAAGAAAGTTTTACAATTTTTTGGCACCAGTTCATTAATAAAACGCACTACATCTCACACGTTTTCATGACTGGAGAAATCCATAAATATCAGACTTTTTTTCAGACGTCTCATTAAGAGCATTTTCTACTGTTCCAGCGGGAACCTTGTTCTAAAACTAAATCATTTTACATCTGAAATCAAAGCTCAACGGATGGCTTTCCTCCACAAACATTCAGATGAGAAAGACATCAAGCTCTTCCTCTTCTTCGTCTTCTTCTTCTTCGTCTTCTTCTTCTTCTTCGTCTTCTTCTTCTTCTTCGTCTTCTTCTTCGTCGTCTTCTTCTTCTTCGTCTTCTTCCTCTTCGTCTTCTTTGTCTTCTTCATCTTCTTCTTCGTCTTCTTCTTCTTCTTCGTCTTCTTCTTCATCTTCTTCTTCGTCTTCTTCTTCTTCTCTTCTTCTTCTTCTTTTTCGTCTTTGTCTTCTTCTTCGTCTTCTTCTTCGTCGTCTTCTTCTTCTTCCATCTTCTTCTTCG
>NC_056720.1:8168052-8168204 GCF_018831695.1 Puntigrus tetrazona
TCTTCTTCTTCTTCTTCATCTTCTTCTTCGTCTTCTTCATCTTCTTCTTCGTCTTCTTCTTCTTCGTCGTCTTCTTCTTCTTCCTCTTCGTCTTCTTCTTCTTCTTCTTTTTCGTCTTTGTCTTCTTCTTCGTCTTCTTCTTCGTCTTCTTC
>NC_056720.1:8168216-8168875 GCF_018831695.1 Puntigrus tetrazona
TTCTTCTTCTTCGTCGTCTTCTTCTTCTTCGTCGTCTTCTTCTTCTTCGTCGTCTTCTTCTTCGTCGTCTTCTTCTTCTTCGTCGTCTTCTTCTTTGTCTTCTTCTTTTTCGTCTTTGTCTTCTTCTTCGTCTTCTTCTTCTTCTTCTTCATCTTCTTTCGTCGTCTTCTTCTTCTTCGTCTTCTTCATCTTCTTCTTCTTTTTCGTCTTCGTCTTTCTTCGTCTTCTTCTTCTTCGTCGTCTTCTTCTTCTTCGTCGTCTTCTTCTTCTTCGTCTTCTTCCTCTTCGTCTTCTTCATCTTCTTCTTCTTTTTCTTCTTCGTCTTCTTTTTCGTCTTCTTCTGTCGTCTACTCAGTGCTCAGAAGAACAGCAGAACCACAAGAGAACCTCGTCTGCTGAGAGAGAAGCTCCGGCCGACCCGAGGCCTGATTAAACCGTAGACAAAAGCCGAGCGATCACTAAACGAGGAGAATAAAGGCCTTATGAAACGCTCTCCGCCGGTATGAGAGTAACATCAGACGTGACTCGAGTCAAACACCGTCTGGATGATCATTTTAAAGAGTGAATTGTTAAATGATTTTTGAATGTTATTTCAATCCATTCCTGCCCTGGATAAATAATTATTATTACTACTATTACACTTTATTTTTATTATATAT
>NC_056720.1:8168975-8208975 GCF_018831695.1 Puntigrus tetrazona
TTCACTCAAATCTTCAAAACTACCCATTAGGGTTGCAAAAACATTCCTGAAATTTTAAAAAAAACTTTAAGATTTTTTATCTTCTAGTGGCGTATTTTTGGAAATGTTCAACCCTATAGCAACAGCGATTCTCTGCCATTGTTTTTAACTTAGTTTCTCACTTCTGAATATTGTTACATTTACAATTTCAAAAGAAGTTATAAGTATCCGTATTAGTTTGGTTATTTCAAAATAAGAATAATTACATTTAAGAGGAATTTTAAAAGGTGCATAACAATAACGTCACAGGGTTGACAGATTTTTGATTCTCACATCAGATGCATGTGATAAAATATATTTAATTTTGTTTTAGCTAGGCAAATCATTAGATATGCAATCATGTAATTTTTAGATATGCAATTATTAATATTTTTATCAAGTATTTTGAAAATTGATTCTAATACAGGAGAAATGTTTAAAGCTTACTGCTGCAGGTACAACATTTACTTTTTTTTTAAATACGTCAAGTGACATTAAATTTAAGTTAAATTAAAGTAATAATAATAAATGCTATCATGCAAAAAATAAAAAATATATACAAAAAAAAAAGCTGATTTCGACATAAACTAAATGGCACTTCTAAGCATGATATTTATACGCTATTACTGCATCATTAATGGGTAAATTCATTTTTAGAAACTGTGAGTGGCTCATGTGGGTCAGGGTCATTGCCCAGCCAACTCAAGGAATCAGGGACATCCTGCATGCTCCCAGAATGCCGTTTGACAGATGTCGAATTACAATGTTGCTCGTTTCATTCCGGTCATTACACAAACATTTCATTTGCCCTTTATTACCCTAAAAAAATGCTATACTGAAAAAATAAACTATTACACAGAAATAAAAAAATTAGCAAGCCACGATAAGTAGAGAAGAAAAGAGACAATCAACAGTGGTCTGGAGAGAAAAGTGTGAAGCTACTGAAACACACACACACACACACAGAGACAACCAGATGTCTAGGAGTCTCCTAACTAGTCTAAGACACTTCTCTCTAGTTGCCATGAGTCAGCCTGCACGGAGGCTGGACCTCCACGCCACAGACACACACTGAACAGAGACACACACACACACACACCTGCGCCTCAGCATTTCACCCAGCTACTGCGTGCCATCCAGCAGTGAACAGACCAGGATCTGTGTGTAAAGCTACTCTTAGTATGCAGCGAGAGATGGCCGAGTGTGGCTCTGTGTGTGTGTGTGTGTGTGGCTGTGCTAACCTAATGAGAGTTTGCATTCGATTAATGAAATTTCAGGGTGATGTTGACAGTTTACCAGTACATGGATGCGTTTATGTGATTATGACACCAGGCCTCATGTCTAGTGTCCTCTGCTGTCAAAACATGTTTGTTTTTCAAAGAACAAAGAGACGCCAAATGATAAAATCTCAAAAAACGTGTTGGAAATTTCCATTAAGATTTGAGATAAAACATTTTGATGGGAACTTAAATTCAAATCTAGATAGATAGATATAGATAGATAAGCAAAGGTAAACCTCATTACCCTTCAATTCTTCAGACAGGATCAAGTTGTGCCCAGCAGCTGTAGCAGGGTTTAAAGCACAGAACTTCCACACTTTAGGCAGTTTAACCTTTAGAAGCTACAACCTCTATGAAGTCACAGACTCATTTGCAAATCACGTCAGATTTTCACACTTTTCAAAGCTTGGAGTCAAATTCCTACAAAAAGGTAATATGCAAATATTTAAAATGATATTTGTGTGTCTGCAGGTGAGAATGGAGGGCACTGCATTGTTTAACACCGCAAAGACTTTATTTCACGATGAATAAAAAGGTTAAAAATGCGGTATTGAACAATGCAAAGCGTCCTATATTTGAAATGTCATTGCAGGCACGAAAACGGGCATTTTGGTGAACGCCATTTCATGTTGACTTGCAGTCCGATCAACTTTGGCGAAATCTCCACTGACAAAAATTAAAATTGTTCATGATCAAAAGCGTGATGCACAACCTATTCAAAAAGGTCGAATTAGTAAAAGCGGTGAGCCCAGTCTCGTGGAAGTGTGTATTCGCCATGCTGTTTATACTCGAAGTTGACTTTAACACGCGGTTTTCACATGCATTTGTCGCAATGTCTTGGCATGCATATCATTTCGATAAATAATATACACACATTACTACCCACACCCTTTAACATAACCACAGTACACTTCTGCATATCAACAGCACCAAACAGAAACAGAAATTTGGCTACAGCATCCACATTTCGTAACTTTCACAAGCGGTATAAACTAATAAAAACTACTAGACATGCCATGTCTATCAGGGCTGGAGCGTCGTCGCGAATCGAGAAAATGCGATCTTTCAATCCAAATGCGTACAGAGTCGATCCTGAGCTTAGTTTTGAACAACAGATGGTAGCTGCCATGTTTTAAAAAGCAGCCGTACTCTGCTTTTTCCAAATCCTTATACCTGCACTTTAATTCCAAAATAAATCAATCATTCATAAAAGGTTGAAAGAAAATTACAAGGGTGTTCACAGTGGGCGGCGTTTTACATGAATCTCGCGTCGTAAAAGGCATTCTGAGAGCGGAGTGAAAATCACAGACTCAGCTGAGCGCTGAAACCCTCTTCAGCGCTCTTCTTGTTGATGCGGGTAAAAAGTAGAGAGCACTTATATGCTGTATTAAATTTAGCAGTCTCAAAATTGATTTCAGAGATGCATTCTGAAAAGCTCAGAATCGATCCAGAATCGTATCTGCATCAATGCATCGTACCAGCCTCGATGTCTATTTAACCTAATTAGCTTCCCAAGATGATACAACAGTAACAGTAGATTATGCTCACAAATTTTCAATAGGGAAAAGTCGAATTAAATATGGAAACTAAAACCGTCAGTGGATGGCGGTAAGTCACTGTCTTAATCACTGAGTGATACATTCACTGAATCACTCAAACTGATTCGTTTTAAAATGTAGATTCATTCAGTAGTGAAAAATACCATTATGTGTTGCTCATTGGCGAAAACTTTTTTCTTTTAGGCCAAAAATCATTAGTATATTAAAGTAATGATCACGTTCCGTTAAGATATTTTGTACATTTCCTACTGAACAGTAAAAATATGAAAACCTATTTTTTTTATTAGTAATATAAATTGGATAATTTTAATGACACGATTTTCTCAATATATCAAGTTATTATAGTTTTTTTTTTTCACCCACAAATAGTGGTCTAGGTAACATATTACACATACGCACACATATGAAAATAAGATTGTAATATATAAAATAATAATAACATTCCCTACACTTATATACATAATTAAATATTGATGTTTAAATATTATGGTATTAAAATATTAACTGAAGCATATATTATTTAAAATTATTATTAGCGTATATTATTTAAAATTACATTTATATTCAAATCTCATAAAAGGAGATTTTAAATTTAAATCAATTATTAAGGCATGAGTCTCTGTTTCTGAAGGGGTTTGTAAGTGCTGAGACTCTCTCTCTCTCTCTCTCTCTCTCTCCAGTCTGTCTCCTCTTTCTCTGGATGAGATAATCCACACTCATTCTCCCCTGCCGCCTCTCCTCATTCCTGCGCTGGGGGACCATCTCACTGTTCCCAAACCTCTAGACATGCCGCCAGTAAAGAGTCAAAGAGACAGGCAGACAGAAAGACATGATGATTCAACTCCCTGAGCTTCCAGCCAACATCAGCTTGCGCCACATCTCGCCTCTTTGCAAATCTATAAACAAGTATTTTGAAAGAAAAATAAGGATTGTAAATATAAGAAAGCCATGGATCGCTGGTCTGACACTCCAGATCAGATCAAATCAGGTGCCAAATTGCAACCCTACACAATTCAGTTGAAGAATAACTAACTCAAACTACCGACTCTCCAGACGCTTCAAAAACAATGTGGGTTCTCCAGAACCAAACTATTTTTCTGATGAGTCACAGGTGTAGTGTAGTATGCAAATTACTGCCTCATTTGGCGGCAAATGATATTGCATAAAACCAGCTGTGTGCCAGCAGCGAAAGCTGGATTCATCACGTATATTCTCTTATATTATTTGACATTATATAAATATATTTATACTATATAATACATTAACATATATAATATACATTAAAACATCTCCATAAATACTAAAAAAATCTCCTTTACAAAATGCACAATTATAGAATATCATTACCCGTGAAAAAATTGCCCTAACATTACGTGTCTTGTAACCTCACTTTAGCCGTAAGCCAATCACTTCCAGCTTCCGTTATTGATTGACAGCTGCCATGGAGCTGCATATCAAACATGATTTCAAAATCTGTAATAAAAAAAAATATATACAGAAACCGGGTGGTCATCCACGGGTGTCTCCATGGCAACATCTCTGGACAGACAGATTCTCCAATTGGCCGTGGCAAGACAGGCTCGCCCCCAGCAGGCACATGTGATTGACAGGTGAGAGGGTGAAATGGAGGAGACTCTTGGTAGAAGCTTAGCAGCCATAAGTGACCAGTGACAGGTTTATTGAAGAAGGTAAACGAGACATGACTGATTACCATTTACAACACTTGAAGGGATAGTTCACCGAAAATGTGAAGATACTGTCATTAATTACTCGCTCATGCTGTTCCAATCCCGTAAGACCATCTTCGGACACAAATCAAGATATTTGGAATTTTTGGATTTGGAATCCAAAACTTCCTACATAGAAAGGCAAGCGCCATGAACTGGAGACGGTCGAGGTCCAGAAAGGTAGTAAGGACTAAGTGTCATTAGTGGTTCAACTTACGTAATTTCATTTTTTCTTCAACATTTTTTTTGCTTTATTCAACTATTTTTTCTCTTCTCCTCTTTTGACGCACATTCATGCATTTGGTTTCTCTGCACACAAAAAGTATTCTCATAAAGGTAATTCAATTACGGTTGAACCACAGAGATGTCACATGGAGTGTTTTTACTACCTTTCTGGGCCTTGCTCGTGTCAGAATGCTCTTGATTCAATAAAAAAATATGCAGATTAGTGTTCTGCTGATGAATGAAGGTCTTACGAGTTAGGCATGACGCAGGGTGAGTAACGCACAGAATTTCCATTTTAGTTGAACTATGCCTTTAAAAGAATTAACCATTTAATATGGCATAATTATGTTTATAAGGTTATGGTGAGGTTCTTACCATGACAGTGAATGGGGCCAATTTTTCGAACATTTAAAACTTGCCTAATTTGAGCCATAAAACTGTTTAAATTCATTTTTACAGTTTTTTTTACAGCTACAGTTTTGTACATGGTTGGATGAAATTTTACATAGATAAGTGTAGTGTATATTGTGACCATTTAAAAAGTATTTTAATGTTTTTAAATTGAGGTTGCAGTGAATCATTTACAATGGAACTGAATGGGGCCGATGTTTTTGAAAGACTTAAGTGGACATGTGAAGCTTATTTTTATGAAAGCACTTACATTGATTCTTCTGTTAAAAACAGATATATTTGAGCCATAAAGCTGTTTTGAATCATCATTTTTACAGTCGATTTAGAGTTTACTGCGTTCTCGTGGCAACAAAGTTGTAAAATTGGCTATAACTTTACACAGAGGTAAGGTTGTAAGCAATTTTACTTCCTTTAGAGTGCCTCGCTGTAACTTAAATTTGCCAGTCAGACCATATTTAGATACTAGAACATCAAAAAACATTGGCTTTATCATTTAGTCCAATTAATGGACACCTCAGCAACCAACCAGAACACCCTAGCAACCTACTAACAATTGCACTTAAAAGTAAGGAGATCACAATCATTATCTCTCCTTTCCAGTCCCACCAATTACAACACCTGATGAAAGCACTTCCACCGCTTCCATGAATTAACCTCAAGAGCTAATTAGCGATCTCAAATGCCATTACCATCTCAAGCGAGGGCGCGGCGACGAAGAGAGACTTTAAAAGGCTTAAATAAATAAATCAGTCTACGCGTGGGTCAGCATCCTGACGGCTCGTTAAGATGCGATTTAATGAGGAGAGGGCCTTGAAAGGGGGGCGCTTTCTGCCCTCTGATGACTAATTATGGAGATGATAATTAAATACCCTCACTCTGGGATGTGTGTATTATCACATCATGCATCTCGACTGGAGAGTGGACATCAATGCACATAAAGGCAGTCATTACATGCGCTCTGAGGAACACGGTGAGGAACTGTTTGCATACTTGAGAACACATGCAGAAGCATGTGGACAAATACACAGATGCTCTCATGTCGTTCCAAACCAATTATTTAACCAAGCATCATTATAGACTAAGATGTAAGCTGTTATTTCCTCAAATTCAATTTTTACATCACGATTGGTGCAAAGACAACAATTGGCATTTGTTATTTCTTTATGACTGAAATAAAGCTGCAATTAAAAAAATAAAAGAAAGTTACATTTTGGAATAAAAAAATGAAAAGAATGCAAATGTAAACTGAAAATATAAAATAAAACAATAAAAAGTAATTAATTCATATTTATAATATAATATAATAGTATATTGTATAATAGTAATATAAATAATACTAAAACAACACTACTTAAAACCAATTATTTTGTAAACCAATTACTTGTCTAATTCTTTAAAAAATCAGACCATTGCATCATTTTGCATTAATTTGCAAATAAACAAAAACACCACTCATACAGGTTAACAACGAAATATTAAATATTGGCTTCAGTTAAATTCATATAAGCAAGTCATTTACTTTGGCAGAAACATGTTAAATATTTTCTGCATATAGTTAATTCACAAAAAAATAAAAAAATGCAAAACATGAACAGGAGGAATTGTAATTAAAAGACATCAGCCATCATTTCAACTAGCGCTCTAGAGTTTGAATCTATTCATCAATAAAAAATCACTTCAGCACACTAGAACATATGCTTAGTCGGCCATACAAGCCATCAGGTATGAAATTAAAAAGCCTTCTCCAGTGCATCCATTACCTATAATTCTCATTATAGCAAAATTTAAAAGACACAGATTTGATCAGCTGTGAGATGGAAACAAGTGCTGTTTCAGGTGTTAGAAAAAAACTATTTAAGAAACATTAATTGATGCAAAGTGAATAAAAAGTTTAGATGCATTAATGACTCCCATTTGAGGTGGATGCTGGTTGTCAATCTTCTCAGTGAGAGAGAGAGAGAGAGAGAGACAACACACGTTGATTGGACTGGGCCCCTTCTTCCCAATCCACTCCAACCTTGCATATTCAAAATCACGCTGATAATTGTGGCCTTGTTTAAACTGTTTAGAAGAAAATTAAACTGGGGAAAAACTGAAACAGAGGAGAGAGAGCAGAAGGAATGAGTTCAGTTTGGCGGTTTTCTGTTCTTTAAAAAAGCAAGCTGAAGGTTCGCAAAGGGACTGAGAGCTGTGAAACTTTTTTTTAACTTCTCAGAGAAGCAAATGTAACAGGATGCTTGGAGGGAATTGTGAGTGTGTACGTGTGTAAGAAAAAAAACTCCTTGCCCCGAGCGATTTATTTAAGAATGTTAAAAACATTTCTAAGGTGTTCAAAGTTTGAGTACCACTTTGGTTTGTAGTGAAGTTCAACTTGCTGTGCTTCAAAGTGTGGTTTACAGACATACTCCAATTCAAAACTAATTGTATTCTACAAAAAAAACCCTTCAGTTTGATTTAAGGGCAGTAGCATTAAATTCGGTATTCAGATTGCCTTAACATGCCATATTGCTATTTAGTCAGAAGTAAATTAAAAGCTAAATGTGAGATACTTGATAGTTTAGTTTTTTCTGAGAGAACTAATTTCTTAAATAAACAGTTAATCGTTTTTAACCACAGACTATTAGCTTAATAGTCAGACTTTATCCACAGCAAGTCATTTAGGTTTGCTAACTGAAAGGACCACTCTGACGTGCAATATTAAAAATCTAACAGAAATTGAGGAGTTGAAAGTGGCCTCTGGGGTTCCTCAGGGCCATGTCTTGGGTCCTACTGAAATAGTCTGACAGTATGACTCTATTTGAAAACAAATTAGAGCTAAATTCAAGCTAAGCCTCAGATTTCCATGTCTACTGAACAGTGCAGGTTATTGCATTGCTCTGGAGTTCATGGTCAGTAATGCTATACACTTTGGGATAGAAGATTTATATTATATATATATATATATATATATATATATATATATATATATATATATATATATATATATATATATATATATATATATATATATATATATATATATATATATATATATATATATATATATATATATATATATATATATATATATATATGGCTTCCCAAAACTGAACATTGTCCCGTGTAAAGGATCTGAAACAATACGTGACAAAGAATTTCTAGCTCAAATATAGTTAAGTAGATGCAAAATAAAATGCAACAATACCAAAAAAATAAGACTGCATTAAATAATGAATTTTAAATTTTTCTTTAAATAATCTTAAATGCTAAAATTTCTGATTTATTCACCTTCTGGACATATGGTTACAATTTTGTTTCATCACCAAGTTTTTCACTATTTCTCCCAATACTATTATCTCTAAGATGTTAAGCGACGGACTACAGTTGTGTGACTTCTGGATTATTGTGAGGTTTTTTAACCAGCTGTTTGGACTAATATGGAAAACACCCATTTACTGAGCAGGTGAGCAAGTGATGTAACACTTAATTACTCCAAATCTGTTTCTATGGGGAAATAAACTCGTGTACATCATATAAGCCTGAGGGCAAGTAAATGTTTAAGCATTAAAAAAAAAAAAAAAGAGAGTGAAGAAATATTAGTAGTGAAAAGCAATGTATAATACCTAGCACTAGGGATGCACCACATTTTTTGGATGGTGAAAAATATTGGATGCAACACACACACACACACACACACACACACAACCATTGGGCAGTGTTCAGCACACAGGTTTCTCCACGGAAGAATTAATGAGTGCAGACAGTTTTGAAGTCATTCACAACTACCAATAGTATCGTAACTTCAGTGGCATTAATGAACAGTGACCACAACGTCATTGTTAAATCCATAAGATTGTGGTAATTGGCCAGACTTCTTATGCTCCAAAAGCCTAGTCAGATCCTCTCAGCCTTAAAAAAAAAAAAAAAAAAAAAAAAAGCAGATAACAAATACTCACCAAAAGATAAAAAAAAGGAGGACACTAACTGTTGCAGAACTGGCTAAAACAATGTTGCCACCTTTGCTTTATAAGAGAGGGATCTGGGCTTTTAGCAGTTTTCCCTGTAGTATGTGGGAGGAGAGTAAATAGGCAGAATGGAAATGCACTGGGACAGATCTGGTCTGGGACAAACTGACATCTGAGAGTGAATGTGCATCTACACAGCTGCATGTGTAAACATCTCACCGCAGGCTGCAGACCACCCTCGGCCCAAATCGGCACTCAGTCGCACCTGATTTCCTCAGTGCTAAGCATTTGCGCAGATACACATGCATACCTAATCAGCTACAACATATTTCATCCTCTGAGCTGGATGGCTCCCACCAGAGGTCCAGAATCCCCACTGGCCCCAAGAACTGTGAACACCTCATTGATTGTTTTCACTTTAGATTAAAAGCCATTAATTGCCTCCTCTCACCTGCTTTCCCTTCCCTCAGTCTATCACCATTACTACAGGTGCCAGCTGTCTTAAACGGACCAGACTAAAGTCTTAAAAATAATGGTTCTAATTAGAACCAAGGGGCTTTTACAGCTTGATTCAACAGTAAGACAAATAAACTTTACATTTATGATGCTATAGGAGACCTTTGGTACAGAAAATCTGATAAACAAGGTGCTTATCTGTTAGTGGACAATGCCAACCTGAGGAACCCAAACGTAACATCAAGAACAAACAGAGGCATTGGCTTAATATTTGCTACAACATTCTGAAAGTAAAATGAAAACAATATTTCAAATACTGCATCTAAAAGGAACCTAGATTCAACTTAGAGTTGAGAGAGAGATCTTAGAGTTCCAATATAAATTTTTTTTTTTAACATGATGCATACATACAACATCTTAAACTTGTGAAATCATTAAAGGATCTTGCACCCACATCAGCAATAAAAATGGTCAAAATATTCCAGAAAAGGTTCTTTCCTGGATCTAAGATGCTAAAAAAATATTCCAGAAAAGTTTTTAAAAGTTATTGAAAACAAGTCCCTGTGAAATTCGATTTGTCCAAACTACAAGGAATCTAGGTAGAACCTTTAAGGTTCAAACGTTGAAATATTAAAAAGGCTCAAGCTCCAAGTATAAATGCAGCATTGGTACTGAGAAGAACCATTAAATTACCTTCTTCTGTATGGTCATTTTTAGAAAAATTAAATAAAATGAGGCCAAGTTCTAATATTAGAATATTAGAACTTCTACACTCTTAAAAAGAGCTTCCAAAAAGTTTCAATGGACAGTTTTAAGAACCATTCTCGCTTTAAAAAGCTGTGCAGTGAAAGTTCTGATGGATGGTGAAGGTTCTTCACGGTTTTATCAATGCAGTTGATTAAAAAAAAAAAAAAAAGAAAGCGCAAAAACATGGTTTTTGATAAGATAGTATTGTACTAAAATCGCAGACATTAAATCAAACCCCAAAACGCTCCAACAGAAACGCAGTCATTGCTATTCAGGATGTTCATTCATATTTCGTATTCAAGAGGCTGTAGTGATTGCATTACGAATCAGAGAGGGTCAGCCTGTCTTTATTAGCGGGCATGCTTGGGTCGCAGGCGTATGAATATCAAAGTACGAAGTTGTGTGTGCGCTTTCCTGTATCGCGAAACCTCTCCCCGCTAAGCGTCGCTTCTTGCTCTTTCATGCTTTGTACCCGCCACTGTCTATCAGATTCGATACGAAATGGCTACGCCATTGACCGCCTACCACGCCCTATAGCCGTCCTGCGCACCTGCTGGCAAGATTGCATTATGTGAGCATTCAGTCCCACAGCGCAGGAAGAGTCCCGCAGGTAAAAACGTGTTGGCGTGGACGTGCGGCATGCGTTCTTGTTTTATTTAAACACTCTCGTGAACTCTCGCGAAAAAGGTGCGCCTTTAACCAAGCAGCCGCGTGACTCGCTCCCGGCACCTGTGGACGGACCTAAAAAAAGGCTGCAGATAAATCAAAACCATGCAACCAGGCCGCAAATACTGAAGTATCAGCATATTCAGCAATTTTAGTAATTCAGCATTTTTTTATAATATATAGTAAACAAACAAATGTGCGATGACCATGTTAGCATTAAATAATGCTAATTACCAACTTCATGCAGAATGCTTTAGATTTGATCTGCTCAAAGTTAAAATGATTTTTCTTCAAATGTTACTTTTACCGCTCACGTGGAAGGTTTGCTTTTGACCAGGCAGCCGCGTGACTTGCTCCCGAAGCACCTGTGGATGCGTCTAAAAAAAGGCCGCAGATAAATCAAAAGCCTGCAAACCAGGCTGCAAATAATGAAGTCACATACTCAGCATTGCCATATGGGGCAAATATGCTTTGGCAGTGAGGGGTCAATTCATCATCTTTAAAAATTCATCCACAGTTCTTTAACCTCAGACTCGGCTTCTCATCCTCATCGTCATTAAATCCGCTGCAAGCTCGGTGCAAAAGCGTGAATTTGAAATAGACAGGTTACTTTTAGCACAAACTCCCGGTCTAATTCATGTTAATATTTAATGTAGTTTTTTTTTCCCACAAATAATCATCAAAACAACTTATGTGGCCTATCTTTCCCTCTGAGAGGCATCACTATGGACTAGTATTACTCGACTCCACCCATTTTTTTTCAAATTC
This sequence comes from Puntigrus tetrazona, assembly GCF_018831695.1. Classification (NCBI taxonomy): domain Eukaryota; kingdom Metazoa; phylum Chordata; class Actinopteri; order Cypriniformes; family Cyprinidae; genus Puntigrus; species Puntigrus tetrazona. The sequence continues at coordinate 8,180,777 of NC_056720.1, forward strand.
GCTCCATTTCGATGGATAAAACGAAGCCTCGCCAACACAAAATAAATAAAGAAATAACTTACATTTACAGTAAAGAGGCAGCTGTGCTTGCAAACTTTACAGTAAATACAGTAGTAAGTTATTTCAATAAAAAGGGTTGTGTAAATAAGATAACGTGTTTCACTTCAAAAAATTCATTCAATTAAAATGTCTATTATATGCATATATCCATGAAATGTCCATTAGATATAAAAAAATTTAAAAAAAAAAAAAAAATGGTACACGCTGATTCAGCTACGATTAACATGGCAATATTTTACAAGGTGGCTAAATCATACAAATTTGTAAGAAATCCCCTTCCCCCCTCAAACCTAACCATCACTGTGGTTTTCACAACTGGTAAAAAAAAATAAATAAATAAATAAATAAACACCGAATCTGCACAAACTAGCGACCATATAAATACAAATTGGCTGATTAGGTGGGTTTTAAGCTTTATGGGTGCTGGTTAGAGCTGGTTTGCTGGTTTGAGCTGGTCGCGTGCTGGTCCTGAGCAGAGGTTCAAACCAGCTCAAACCAGCATTCAGACCCTACCTAATCAGCATATACTGTTTTTTCCCCCTTTTTCCAACAGGACGTTGATCCAGTTCCTCGTGCGATTGCTTTACAGAAGCAAAAGTGGTGTTTAAATGCCTCAGTGCCGAAGTCCGTTCACACAAAGCAGTAGGCTAAGTCGAATTCCTTAAGGGCGGAGCATATCACAAATTCACTTGACGGCTATTATCAGATAAAAGCAAACTGAGGCAGTTCCAGCAAATATACGTTTTTAACTGTAACAGAGAAAAAAAAATGTATTGCAATTTTATTGCAAATGTTCCTATAAGTTACTTTTTATACACATTTAATATATGCTTCGAACTTTGATGTTACAAAACGTGAATCATTTCATACACCAAAAGGCAATTAACTGCAACTTTGTAGTGCCCAGCGTACGACCACGTAAACAGCCTCAAAGCTGGAGAAGAAGAGAAAAACACCATCGACCAAAACCCAGAAAACTCTAATTTGAGATCTCATGTGGGCTGTAATGCTCGCAGAAATCCCCGCTGCTGCTGCGCACGTAATGAAACAGGTGTGGTTGTAGTGCCAGCTCCTAATCACATTGATTTCTCTAGCGCTGCTGTGGTAAAGAGCTTGGAAGCCCCCTGCAGAGGAGCTATTCTGTGTCTTTTATCCAGCATTCCGGTGTAATCGGCGTCTGGTTGTGTAAAATGACAGCAGTCAAGCGGGACCCCAGGCCTCGGCGGTCGCTGCGTATTTGTGAAGGTTATAAATCAAACGATATGCTCTCCCGTCCCGTATCTCTCCAGCACGTTCACCAATCAGTATTACGTTTTATATCCAGAGATCGAAAAAAAAATGTAGCGTACAAAAAAAGAGATTTGTTCCCCTAAATCGTTTTATTATAATAAAGACGCAATGTTGCACAGAAAGTAGGGAATGTCATTTTTCACTACTTCCCCAAAGCCTGTTAACGAAACAAAAGCACGCACGCGGAGTTATTAAACGAAGGGAAATACCAATAACCTTTAAAAACGAAAAAAAAAAAAAAACACACACAAATCTTTACAGACTTCTACTCGCTCGCGCGGGCTTCGCAGATGCCCCCGAATCCGGGTTGGGAATGCCTTTTAAACCCTAGCCACCTTTTAAACTCCTGATAGCGCCAGAGAAGATCTGATAAAAAGCCAGTGTTATCTCCAGCTGGAAGGATGCAGCGCGTCTCGCCGAACCCTGCGCGCACGGATCAGCATGCAGGTGGCTTCTTCCGAACGAATCACTTCTCGGCAGTGGAGACAGTTATTGATAAAATGCAATGAAATTAAAGAAAGAAGAAAAAAAAATCTGACTTGGCTTCTTTGGGAAGTTGCACACATACATGATTGAAATCCGGGACTGCGTTCCTACCTCTGTTGTGGGCTGTCTCTGGGTGACCACGTATTGCTGTGGAAAGGCAGTTTATTATCCCTTGTTAGTGCTTTGAGGACTCCAGACCGACGGAGATACGGACTGAGCTGGCGAGAGAGAGAGAGAGAGAAACAACTAGAGGATCCGTGTCAGTCCGATTCCTCGCTTGAGAGATGACTCCTCTGAACTGGATCCTTTTCAACGAATGACTCAGTCAAACGCAACTGAAGTAACGACTTGCTTGTTATTTTGCGTGTGTGAAACAAAAAACAGATCCCAGTGCAAGTCTAGCTTTCAGGCAAATGACTCTCACGAGCTGGTTCCTTCGACGAATCACTTAAAACATACAGCGGAATAAATAAGTAACGTAACCAAACTCTCATCCCTACGCCCTCGTTTACCCGCTTTATCGCGTTTTAATCTCCTGGTAAACGTGTTACATACGTCACCCTGTTCTTTATCACTCTTTATAATTTCCACTTGAGTTCAATTAAGATGACCACGTTGTAAGGCCCAGGTTAATGTTCTTCGCCACTGATTGGATGACCGAGGCACGTGATCTGTACGTAAAGGTTCTATCATTGGTCGGTCGACGAAGTTTTTCCTAAATCTAAAAGGTAAGAACAAACAGAACAAGCTGAAACGACTGTTTAGATGCATGTTTTTTTTTTTCAAGTGACTGAATATGAGTTTTCTGGTCATTCAAACAAAATATTCTAACGCTTTCACACTCGTGTTTATTAAAAACGACGATTAATAACCTGAGTTTAAACTGTGCTAATTTACTCACCCCTGCCTTGGCTGGTTGGCTGGTCTTAGCTGGTTTCAGATGGAAGCAGCTGGTTTTAGCCAGTCTCTGTCTCCCAGGATGGTTTTAGCTGGTCGCTCCAGCTGGTCTCCCTGCCCGGGAGAAGTGGCCAAAACCGACCCGCAGACCGCATAAACCAGCTCAGCCCAGGCGGTTGACCAACTAAAACCAGCCAACCATCTCAGACTGGTTTTAGCTGTTTTTTTCAGCAGGGTTGCCAGCATGAACTGCGAGGGGAAAAAAAGATGTGGATGATGCATCTCCGCTTTCTTCCACCAGAAAAGTGAAGCCAAGTATATGGTCTCTGTCGTCTTGCACAGATGACGGTACATTTGCTTAACAATGCGTTTCTACATAAGCCTAGTATTAAGGTGCGTAGTGTGAAGGTAATCTGGACACAGACTATCACGTCCGTCATGTGACGTTACCTAACCGCATCGCTGCGATTCATGTTTCCACAGGTTGCTAAAAATCCCACTGGAAACGGTAGGAGACTTCAACCTGCTGTTGTACTCTCTTCACAGACTGCCTAGTAGATATTGTAGGGAACTATCCCATTTCAGATGGAGCTTTCAGAGCATTGAATCTATTCCATAGAGTACTCTGATTAACAAAATGATCAGGGCTCCTTTTAGTAGCCTGAACACTTTCATTGGTTACTGAATTAATTTGACTCGCTTTTTGAACCTCAGTTAATAGGCTTTATATGGCCATGCAACTCCAAATAAACCGATAAGGACTACATATGCTGTTGAGATCTAAGACTCTGATACTTAAATTAGAGTAACTGTAGTTCATCACTGTTCACATGACAACCTGTAATTCTAGCTAAATATACACAATGAAGTTTGCTGCAACAAGTAACCTAATATTTACCTGTGTGAAAAAGAAGTTAATTAATATAGTTGTTTATTTTTTTATTGTATAGTTAAAGTTATAGGACAAATTATCGAATTGCATTTATTCTAGTCAGCATAAAAACCATTACGTTTACATTTTCTGATTTATTGATCTCACTTGTGTCAACTACTGAATTAAATCCTGAATGGAATCTTTCAAGAATCGAATCCAAGAATCAAAACTCCACTTATACATATACTATTTGACGCTGTATATGTACACACACACACACACACACACACACACACACACACACAACATATTTTATTAATGAATTTACTACAACGGCTTATTTCTCGCATCTGAAGTGGAGATGCACGAGACGCGCATGCCTCTCTTCGTGCGCATAAATGCATTTTTCATGGCGCTTCAGGTTTTTGCCCGTTGTCTTTTCCATCGGCCACCGAGCACATCTGTTTTCTCACTCTGAGCACGTAGCGCGCCTCTGTCAGCGCGTGTCTCTCCCCGCGCGCGCGCGCGCGCCCACACGAGCAGGCAGGAGCCTTTGACGTCATACAGAGGCACTCCGCCAGAGCTCGAGCAGCCACAGCTGCCCGCGTGCTAAATCAATCTTTCACGTGAATGACTGTGCAGCTCCCCCTCTGGCATCCTGAAACATCCTCAGAGAGATTTCAGGCACTGAATTTAGGTGAATGGAGGGTGAGAGAGGCTCATTCACAAAAAAATCGCGCCTGGCGCTTGCCTACACTGGACCTGTGTGAGATTTTTGACGAGTTACGACCAATTAGAATTCGTTTAGTTGCCATGAGAAGGTGAACTGTACAGGATAACCGGCCATCTTAAGTGGGAGTACAAATAATGGGGAGTGCCTATTCAGTCGAAAGGCACAGCAAACAGAAGCTTATTATACATCTTGATGCCTCACAGCAGCAAGTCGATCACTAAGCAGGTGGTGTTTTGCAAATAACTACCATAGGAACCTTCTATAGGTCTTCCAAGACACTATAAACATTGCATCTACAGATTCAAGAAAACGTCTACATACTGTAACGGATTGAATTCAAGTTTTGTGACTTTAGTGACTGCTTGGATGCGAAAGTACAGAAATAGTACAGGACCTACCTTTTATCACATATGCCCACAGATACCAGAGGAGTTCTGACATATCTGACTTGACGGATTTACGCACTTTCTCCAGGATCAACGCTAGTGATGCAGGGACTCACAGGATAGCTTCTATAAAGATAGAAGCTCCCTCAAGATCAGCGACATAAGCTTTTGCAAGAATGATGTGCAGCTGTAGGAACCAGACCTGAGCTTTCTTTTGCGTCAGTGCAACTCGGGTTAGATTTGAGATTCTGTTGGAGCTGGGGTTTAAACCAAAAAGGAAAACTGTGTTGTTGCTGTCCTCATGTCAGTTCAATTCTGTACCGAATTATGAATTACGCTGGAGTCCAAAGAGCATTGGATGCCATTGATGCTCTTTATATAGAAAATACAAGCCTGGAATAAAATGATCACAGAATCACAGAATGTTCTTTTTTTGATTAAACTATCTCCATAAAAGTTCAAAAGGTGTTTTTAAAGAGTAGGAAAACCATTCTAGACAGCAGCATTGAAGAAGTTCGTAGAACTTGTTTTTTTTTTTAATATCTTCCATTCAACCGTTATTCATTTAAGCACCACGGACAGCTCCACAGCAGTTACCCTTGAGGACATGTATTGACCAAAAGCATCAAGAAAAATCACAAAATATCATTCTGAGAGCATCTTGCTTTATTGACAGACAAACCCACCCAAACCAACTCCAACTTCTCCTTAAAAACATATACCAACATTCATTTCAACAGAACCGTCCAAATTACTTTCAGTTATAGCTTACTTAAACTTACAAAAAATGCTCTTCATACTCAACCAAACCAACCAGGAGCTTGTTTAAAAATTCAGCTTGCCTCTATCTGCAGCTATTTAACCAGTCTAACAGAATCTATTCATGCAAAACATTTTTAAGCTGTTACTGCTGTATATTTTATTATTTTTCTTTTTCCTTTTATTGAGATCTTAAAAAGCCCTGTCAGCCTCAATACTGTTTTTGTTTTTTTTTACCATGCTACTCCCTGAACTGAACTCACTAACCTGGTCTACACATTAGGGCCAAGAACGGACAAATGATCCCCTCTTCAAGACAAATAGCCTCGCTTTTAAGACCGATAGTCTGGAGGAAGGAAAGTCCCATCCATATACTTCATAGCATCAACCCCAGTTTAAGTCGATGAAATCGATCCAGGCTGGACGAGCTGCACCTTGCCCCTTGGCTCAACAGTCATTTATCCAAATGGTGCCACTTGCATGCAAGGAAGAAATTTGTTGATGCTGAAATCCCACTGCTTCTCGGTATGAACGTGGTTAGATGGTAAAAGCTTAACTCTAGTAAAAAAGCATATAATCTTTCAGATCTTAAGAGCTGTAGATAATTGAACTGTACATTTTGGCGGGTCCCTCGAGGCGTTCTCCACCTGCTAAGCAACTGCCATTAAGATTAAAAGATAGCTTTCTCCTCACTTTCTATAGAAAATTGTTGGCTTAAAAATGTTACTTAAACCATCACCCTCCCTTTTCTTTTCTAGTCTAGAAATTAATGATTTCCTTCTAAAAGCTATTAAGGTATTTGGGGAGGGTATGTTTAGTAATGACACGCAATGCCATTTAAGAAATCAAAATCATGTCTAGTTTATCCTAGCAAAAGCAGTGATTAGAACTATTTAACAGTACACTGTAATAATCCACTTTGTACACACTGAATCATCAAATTCATGCGTTAGTCTTTAGTTTACCTTTGTCTTATGTGAATCATACACCATGGCAACAAGAGTCTAAATTTAGAATATTGGACATTTCTGTTTCCTTGTAATTGTTTCTTGTTAATAAACCCCTGGCCTTCGTTTTGAATCTCCCCAGAGCTTGGCGTATTGGCTGCAGTTGTGCTATTACTGCACATCGTAATGGCCCAGGATCTATTTTTATCCCTCTGTCAGGGATCCGTTCGAACTTGATTATCTAAAGACGCATGGTCAGTCATTGATACAATTTATCTACCACTTTAAACTCGGCCTCGGCCTTTGCTCTCTCACTGAGGGCAACAGGCTTTCTCATGGGGCAATGAGAATGTTTAAAGCTTTTGGTGACCTTTGCAGGCATGGTCATGTTGCTCAGCATGAGAGACAAATGAAGTGTCAGCATGAAGGAAAAGATAGAGTCATTTAAAAGAATGGATGTTCTTCTTGTTGAGAGATGAATGGTGGCTGGGGTGGAACAGGTGGGCATTACAACTCTTTCAGATCGCTTCAGGAAACAAAGGCCTTTACACGTAATTTAGAAATATACATATTAAACATCCTCCTACTTTGACATACACTGTAAAAAGAATCCTCAAATTTACGAGTGAAAAAGTCTACCATAAAAATATGGTAACAATGTTCTTTGGTTTTAAATAAAATTTACAGTTAAATACCGTAATTTCATTAACTGACAAAATGTTAGTATACCAACCTATAAAAGTACTGAAATCTATTTTGTATCTTTGAAATTCAAGATGAGAAAGTCACGTGATGAACCAAAGCACAAGCAGCTTTTATATGTGAACATATATAGAAGATGTTCAGTGTCATTCACACAAGCATTAAAAACCAACATGGTGAAGCTCATTATACTGAAATATGCAATAAGATTAATTTAACAACATTAGATGTAACATACAACCCTGATAAACATACCTGAAAAGAAAAATATTGTGATTTTAAAGAAAAAATATCACATTCAAACAAAGCATTAAATGCAGTGAAGGGAACATAAATTTAATTTTTTTTCCATGTAAATTTTACAGGAATTTACTGTTAACCATTTAACAGGATTTTACTGTAGCATTTTACAGTATTTTTACAGTGTAATTTAAACCAGTTGTAAATTAAAACATACAATGGAACATAAATAAAAAAAGTATAATCACATTTCATTATATTTTAACAATGATAAATTTTAGTAGTCTAACAGAATCCATCCTATTCAGACTATTTATAAAACCTACACAAACCCAGAAGCTTGCATACAGTAAATACACTTAAAACCCAAATAACCAAAGCAATACAACATTTGCAGGAATATTATTCCATTTTAAATGTCCTAATTTACATAAAGAGCGAGAAAGACAGGCGGTGTGCATTGCACCCTTTCCTTTGTTTCTCTCTACCATTCTCTATAACACACACCCTCATGCAGACACAGAAATGCTTGCAGCCACAAAAAACCTACCCACATAATGGAGGTCTGAAGTCAGACACTGTTTTGAGCCTGATCTGTTTACCATTTAACTATTCGTTTGAATAAAAAAACAAAAAGGCTGCTCTGAAGTGTTGAGGATAAGGGCAGGCAGAGAGGAGACAGGTCTAATATTATTTTAGCTTTGTCTAAAAGACTGATAGGACTTAAGAGAAAAGCCTTGGAGAATTCTGTATGATGTGTCTAGCGCTCCGGTTTAAGGAGGATATCATTTATGGATGCCCATTATATATTGACTGCAAGCAAACAGATGCACCAAAATGGACATGTGTGTTTGTGAAGACACTTATGCTGCAGCAATTTGCATATCTGCAGACAAGACCTCCCAGTTTCAGAGTGATGGTGAGATGCTCGTGCCCCCTTAGTCTATTTCTAAGTCAAGTGGATCCAATCAAATCTTATCTTTCAGTTAAATCAAGTTGGGATTTGAAACCCGGTTTTCTTGTATGCTAAATATAGGTCTTGCACTTACATAAAGAATTATTAAAGGGATTTGTGTTTTGGTCATATTTGATCTCATCTAGGTCAGCAAGTGAGCAATCCACCATCTAGTAATTTGTCTTCACGAGTGCACATTGAGGTTCTTGGGAACTTATAACAATTCATTTACAATCCAGGTGGACTCAAGAAAGCATGTGCACCTTACCTCCTAGAAGTAGTGTTGAAGTCTAAATTTGAGACCAGCTGGTAAAGTCGCCATGCATAAACACTCGAATAATGCTGTTCCCAGATGCACCAGATGACAATATTAATCAGTATCTGGGGATAAATACAACCTTACTGAAAACAACCACCCTGATGTATAAAGACGTTAGTTTGACATTGTGTTGAAGTGTTACGGCATGTATGGCTCTCTAATACAAAATAAAACTGGAGAGGAGAAGCATTGTCCTTCGGGGAATAAGCTTTACCTCCAAAATACACTGTTAAAGTCTGTGAGCTCACAGTTCTTATTGAAGTTACAGTCCCTCCAGTGTTGTAAGTCTCACACACACACTGACAATGCTGCCACTAGCAATCAAAGACTCAAAGAACTCCATTTGAAGGATTACGGTCTTGTAATTTTCACATTTGCTCAGCGCCACTGGACAAGCCACTAAACAGGGTATATCATCTATTGAGCTGTGAGCAGGTAAAGGGGCTTATGCTCTGAAAATTGCTATTTGCCTCCATCCTCCGAGACCAAATGGGAATTAATTGAGTCTAATTAAAGCTCATCTCCACTGCAAGCACTAATGTGGTCAATATCTATCCAGCAAGAGACTGTCCTCAATTATCCCGGCTTCACAATTATCATCATCATTACAGCAGTGTCATTTTTATGCCAGTATTTTAGAGATATCTTTTCAAGACCCGTTTCCTTTGAGAAAACCAGAAAAAGGGTTTTATTCCACCATTGCAAGTCCCTCATTTGTCAGTTTTCCCTCTCTCGCTTCCTTCAACTTTCAGACAAGGCTTTGTCGGCAGGTGATGGATTGTAAGAGTCTCTTGGTTATCTCAGGAGTCGCAGGTAATCTGGAATATGCCAGATGAGACCCAGGTTTGCCAAATGAGCCATTGCAAACACACATATGCGAGGAGACACAAATACATTTACTATTGATTCAACAAACCAAATGCCCCATCACTCAACTGTTTAAATAAGGCCCTATCCAAGATAGCGCTCTCAACACCGGTCTCCCTCTGCATCCACACTTAGGTGATGCAATACTGCACGGATGGTTGAGAAATATTCCAACGAAAGTTCTGCACTAAAGGAGCACAGCATGAGCACTTGTGAGCATGCTTCTGAGTCTGAAAATGACAAATGGGATACCCTACAACCTTGAGGACTTGTGCAAACGAAGGCTATAGCATTGCATCCAACATCAAGTAATGGCCTCTAGTCAAAAAACAATGGCATGGCACTTGAATTTACAGCAGGTAGTAATGAATCTCGACACCTGGACAAAGACACTTAATGGAAAGTGAGATCTCGTTAGCCTGATGGGAATTATCTTATGAGTAGTAGAAAAAGCTATGATTAAAATTGGTGCAACAAATATATGTTGGACCTTCAATGTAGTGCATTTAGACTATTATTCTCTGACAAACATTAATTATTTGAAACATCTTACTGTACGTTTTCACCACAGGGACGATTGTTCAACCTGGGGCACCTTGTTCAAGAGCGCAATGGCTGTAAATCATGAATCAACACTCTGCTTTTTAAACCCATTAGTTTCGGATTACCAGTCTGGCATTTTCCCTTCCTGACATTCCTCGAGTATAATTAATAACCCAAGATCTTAAAAAGGAGTCTTACGGTCGGCATACCTCAAGTACTTTACGAAACAAAATATATGTAAATTTATTGGAGGATATAATGTGATATATGAAATAATATATTTTTATATATGGGACTCTAGTCCTTACAGTATCCTGTAATATATTCATGAACCATGTATAGCCATATATTGATACATATAAAATATATATTTAGCAATAAGACAGAAACAATACTAGCTTCACTGAAACACTCATTCCTTATTAACACGTAAAATGTCCCAATAGGCCTACAAAGGACCCCAATGCAAATTAACGTTCACATTTAATTATTCAGCAGACACTTTTATCCAAAGCGACTTAAATGAGGACAATAGCAATCAAATCAACAAAAGAGCAATAATATGTAAGTGCTATGTAAGTGACATAGCAACATTTATTAGTGCAAACACAATGAAGGGCATTTTCCATTGTTTCCAATGACCTATTTTCATTGATGACTACCTTTTCATTGACGACTACCTAATTCAAAGTGTAAATCTATTCTACAGATTGAAACCAGTGGGCAAGAACCCACTAAAGTGACACTAACTTGGTCTCCACCACATACCTTGGAAAAAACTTCAGTCATCAGTTGCAGAAGTTCCCAGCCACAAAATAAAAAACAAAACAAAAAAAAACATCAAAAAACACAGTGGGATCTGAAAGGCAAAGAAAATCATTCTTTACTGTCAGTGGCATTTTTTACCTTCCAAACTGGCCAAGGCGGTACGGTTCAGTGATTTGAGGTGGAGAGAAGGAGTCCTGAGTTTTAATGGCTCATTGTAGATTTTTGTGGCAGATGAAATATGTTTTAATTTGCTGCCGCTAGAGGGGCTGTCGATAACTCACATGCGGGAGAAAGCACCAAAAGGCGGGAATGCTTTTTCTCTCTCTCTCTCGCTTGCTTTCGTTCTTCGCTCACGTTGGTGCTCCTGCATGTTCCCATGGTAACGGAGCACAGCAGCGATGCAAGGCGAGTCACATGCCAAAACTGAATGAGATAGACACCAAATACAAATTCTCTCACTGTCTCTGAGTCTTTCTATCTATCCAACCTGTCCATTTATGTCTCGCGTGAACACCTCAGCCATAAATTGAGTGTGACAGATAAACAGTGCAAATAACTAAAATTATGCATGCAAAGACTGGAAACGGAAATGTATTCAGGACTTCAAAATTCATCAAAACGAGCATAGTTTCGCATTCGCCTGATATTTCTCTTACCGGGTTGTAAGAGGTCCAAAGGAGATCATGCACTTTACCCAGGAGGCGAAGGCTCGGATCAGAAAAGGGTAATGCGTGGAGTATTTAAAAGTTCTCAAGTATATTGGAACATTCACAATCTCTCCGGCCGACCGAACAGATTCCACAAAAAGCCACAGTAGGAAAATGAGATGTCAAGTGTGATTAATCTTCACACCATGAGAGAAAGAGAAATGCGGGAATTCCGGGGTGAAGAACAAGAAAGACTTGGCACAGCAATAAACGAGCTTGACATTCATCCATATTTTTTGATGTGAGGTTCCGAGACCTGAAGGATGTGTGTGGCATTCAGGTTAATGCTCACATTTTTATCTTTTACGGCTGTAGATTGCTTCTATTCTAGAACATTTAGAGGTTGCCCAGTGAAGCTGTTCTTGTACAGTTGGATCCAGCCAGGTTTTAGGCCTCTGCTTGTCAAGGACCTCAGTCAGCTTTAAATGAAGTTAAATATAAAGAGCACATGGTGTGTGGCTCTGTGTGCTCACATAGTGAAAAATACAACAGACAAGAGAGAGGAGGTTACTTTTAATATGAAACAAAGTCTCAGTTTTAAAATCTTAAATAAATAAATACTGTTTAAATAATAAATACTGTTTAGTGGCCCTTATGGTAGCGCCTCAGTTCAAATGGCGCTTGAACTAATTGTCTCTAACTCTTTACTAGCTACAGCACAAAATAAACATGAATGAAAATCAAAAGGTATCATGTTTTTTTTAAGTTCAAGTTCTTTTCTGTTTGGTTAGATGATGACAGACCTGTCAATTTCCACAATTTAGTCGGTCAATCTCACACCAATCCAGACCTGGATGCTTATTTTATTTTATTTATTTGTTTTGCATTGACATGTCAATATGCTAATATAAAGCTAGAGCTAAATCGCTGAGCTTGTGAAAAAATCTAATAATACTAATTGTGTGAATCAATCTTGGGGGGTCTTTTTTTTTCGTAAATGTTTCATTAAAGATTGCGTTTTAAAAATAGGGATTTGTCATCTTAGCATCTGATGCTTGTTGGTCCGTCGTCTCCCAGCTTGATGATGCAAATGTCTCTTCCTCACGCAAACGCCTTGAAATTTCCTTGCGCGGATCCCCGCTTAGTCACTGGCCTGAGAGCAGCGTGTAATTACCATTCACACTTAAAAGATTTGTTAATTGAGACAAACTCGAGATCTGACAGGGAGGACCATCAGGGAAAGTAGCGCTATTCTAACAAACAGTTGCGCCTAAATATGCGAAACTAACACACACCGCTAATCTGAGAGAAAACATTGCAACCCTTCTGCTAGGCCCCTGAAGAATGAACCACACGCTATGGCAAATAATTCAGCACACACACACGGTTCTGAACAATCTGTTTCACAAGAATAGCAGTGCTAGCATTAGCTTAAATTTAGCCTAAATGAACACTAAAGCATTTAAACCCATTTTGTTAATATGCGTTCCAGTTCTCGCCGTACGCAAATGATCAGAACGCGTTATTATAACTAACCAGAAGTTGTTTTTAAATCTTTGAAGTATGACAGCTTTAAAATATCTCCAATTACAGCGGTTAAATGGCGTTTCATGTCTCTTTAAGTGTCTTTCATCCAAGCAAGGCCATCCATCACTAGCAGCATGTGTTTTGACAGATATGGTGATGTCACACCTGGTGAACGAGGTGCTGATGGTGATTCAGTGTGTTGGAGGTCAGATTTCTTCCTGATGTTTTATGTCAGCCGGTCATCGAGGTTAAAAGCTTTGTCAACGAAGGGAATTACGGCGTGCTAACCGGCCCTCCCAAATGTACCTTTGAATCAAGCCGTCACATTTTGCAGGAGAAGGCCGAAAGCAAAGAGCAGATACCTGACACTTAAGCAAAATGGTACTGACAGGTCTGTAAACACATTACTTTTAGTGTCATGGTCCATTAGCAGGAAGCAAGCACTTGATGTGGATCCTCTTGCTGATTGTACGTTCCAAGTGGACTAGTTTGGCTTCTCCTGCAGTTGAAATACATCTACATGTCTTTCATTTTTAACAAATGCACGGACTGTGAGATAATCATTACATTTTTAATGATTATGTGCTGCACCTTGGTGGTTAGGAGAGGTACTGCAGGCTCTGTACTGCCACTGATTCACTGTTTTGTTTTATGACGATGGGATCTCCCCTTCTTCCTCTTTCACCATCTGTCTGGGAATTCTCCCTGGCTGAAATTCACCTAAACTGCTTCCCTCCCTCCTTTGCCTCTCAGCCTCGTCTTCTCCTTTAGCTGCAATTGTTGCTAACTTTCACTATTTGTCTACAGTGACAAAAATGAATGGCTACCAAGCAGATATAAATCAAGTAGCTGCGCAACACTGCTTTATTCATGATAGCGTTAAAGGTTTGCTATTTATGTTTACGATGCGTGCTCAGATTTTAAATTAAGTCCTATTATATTCATATACTTCAGGGGAAAAGTAAAGAATAAAAACAAAAAAGTTGCCTAGCAATACAGCTGAATACAAATGACCACACAGTAGTGTTGTTATTGACGACTACATCTAAAAGTGTTAGAAATCACTTGTGTGTGTGTGTGTGTGTGTGTGTATACATATGTGTGTGTGTGTGTGTGTGTGTGTGTGTGTGTGTGTGTGTGTGTGTGTGTGATTTTTAATGTTTTAGTCCAGTGCAATAACTAACATATTTAGGGAAATGAAAATGCTTTCTGGGTCAAAAAGCCTGGGAAAAAAACTGAGGGTTATTACAAAATATTGCATCTCATTTACGATCCTCAAATGGCAATGTTTGATTATTTTGTTCCCTCTCCCTCGCCTCGCAAGGTCATTTCGATCTAACATGCAATTTAAGTGAGGGTCAAACCCTGAGCTCCAGGGTTAAATTAAAGCATTGACCCAAAGGGACAGGGACAAGGAGAAAGACAGAATGACATGAACCGAGTCCCCTTGAAGAGAAAGAAGAACATACATTCTGACAGGCATGTGTTTGTGATGTCCATGGCACAAAAAAAAACTCGATTGTATTTTTTTGGTTTCTGAGGCCTATTTGGAGGACGACTTCTACATCACGGTTGGTCCAGAATTAATTGAAACAAGGGTTAGAGGGTCAGTGCTGAAGAAATGACCTCTGCTTCTTCTGTCTGGCTTGAGAAAACAGGAAAAGTCCCATTTCCGGCAACTGAAAAGAGTTTCACAGCGAAGGTGATTGGCAGTCCAGCACTTCCAATCTCTCTGTGGAGGCCTATCAGATGGAACAGGAGCTATTCTGTTTTCTAAAAGAGCACAAAAGACCCTGGATGGGTTATAGAGCCAATGCGGTCTGGCTTTTTGTGGCACAAGGTCCCAGTGTGTGAGCTTTCCTTTGAGAAAAGCACTAAAAAAAGTCTCAGCGGAGGGTTATACAGCTGCATGTGTACACAGATCAGGTTTTTGGGTCATGTTACTTTTGACTGAACATGTGATCATTAGGTAACCAGTCAAGAGTCATTACACACAATCTCACATTAACTCGGCTTAATTAACCAACAAGTCATGTGATCACCTTAACGGTGTTCTTCAATCCAGAAAATGTCCTTAATGGGTTAAAGAAAAACTGGGTTTTAAACCGATCTGCGGTCTGTCATTTTATTTATTGGGTCTCATCTATTAAACATGAGCAGGACAAATTTGCGCAAATCGGTTGTAAATTGACGCAATTAAATTTAATGACAATTTACGCAAAATTAGTTTTATGAATCTGTTTAGAATGTTGCACAAATGTGCAATGCATTCAAATCTAATAGTTTTGACATCAAAACAAACGATTATTTCAGAAGTTAACAATTTTGTGTGTGTGTGTGTGTATGTTGTTGTTGCTTCATATGAATATAATCCCTTTAAATGTGTTTTATTAATTGGTGAACATTTAAAAATTAAATGTAAAATGTAAATGCTTATATTATTATTATTACATATTCGGCTTATATTTAAGAAATAATAATATTATTATAATAATAAATAATCCTTCTCAATTACATTTTTAAATAATATTTATATTTGCATGTATTTTTATTAACTGAAAATCTAAACATATTATACACATTTAATATGAATTTAAATATTTGTAAATGAAATAAAAATATTATAAATAATATAAAATGTTTATATATGTAAAACTGTTTCATTTATATTTTTATACAAAATTTGTTTTGTTTATTATCCACTGCTGGAAAAAATATAATGGATGAATTAAATATACATTAAAAGATATAAATCTTCATTTTAAAATGTTATGAATATATTTTCTTTATTTTTATAATTTATTTTTCCATTAAGGAACAATCTTTGCACGACGCAGTCACTTGAAAGTCTGACCTAAACCCACCACAACTGTCCTGAGGATGTAAAAATTTTAAAGATACGCTCCCACATTGCAAAAAAAAGGAAACAGAAACACAGTGAGCCGAGGGCTTTCTTGCACTCTCATAAAAAGGTCTGGTTGTAAGTCGGCGTGTGTCTCTGGGTCCGTGAGTGCCGTGGAGAGGAGGGTGGCTCCATGGAGATGAACCCTCAGCGGGCTCTCAGACTGAGGGCCACTCCAGCGCTCTCTACTCTCCTCTATCTGCCCCCTCCATTATCAGTATCAATTGATGGCCGCTCTGCCACAAACGGCCCCTCAGAAAAAAGAGAAAATACTTTCAGTGAGACGTCTCGCGTCTTCATTGAGATCGTATTGATTTACCTATTGATCGTGTTGTAGGGGCTGCTGGGGTTCATACGGGTTCAAGGAACGATGGCTATTGATTCCCAAGAGCTGCAGCAGCACACAGCTTCTCCACGCTTTCAATACATCCAGGCTTTTTAAAGCAGCTTTAAACAACAAATGGCCACTGTGATTGCTTTAATATATCTACTGTTTCTCCAAGACAGGGACAGAGCAGATGAACCTGATCTTTCTCTTGAGAAGCGGAACACGGAAATCTAATGTATGGAACGTTTCGGAAGAATCTCAAAAATATCTTAAAATATCAAAGTCTGCAAAAATCTGAGACTTTGTTATAGAAGTCATTTTATTCCTAAGAACTTTCAAATTTCAAACAAAGTTGATGAGTGAAACATTACTGAAATCTCTTGAGGTCCAGAAGAGCAATAAAACTCAGATATCATCAAGATACTGGTATGTCAACATGTTTAGCAAATTTAATGGAAACATAAGCACCAGTAATTAATTAACCCCAGATTATCTTTAATTATAACTAGAAAATAGAAGCAGAAAAATTATATTTAAAAGAAAACAATGCAAAATTGAAAAATAATTATTTGATGATAAAATGTCTTTAACACTTATTATTATTGTTGTTCTTATTTTCTAATACTATTTTTAGGAACATTAAACTATTTGGACTGTAACTTTTACATACACATTGAAAGTCTGGAGAAAATAATCATTTAATAATAATAATTAAAAATTTAAAAATGAAGACATGATTACTGAATACTAAAATGCTCAACCTAAATATTATTAATAATAATAACAACAACAACTTAAATGTCAAATTTATATTTAAAAGAAAATTAATGAATTTTAATTTAGAATTTCATTTCACATCAATGTGTATTCTGTCTGTAATAATAATAAAATTAAAATGTTGAACATATATTCAAATGAATTGAAATGAAAGGTGTGCTTTCTAATATCATACGGACTATGTTAATTAGCTATATTAATGGGTGGTGCTTAAATGTTAAATGTTCCTTATGCAAAATGATTTCTTTTTTAAACTTCAGCTACGGGCTAGACATTTTTTGTGGCAGTTTCCTTGAGTTTCATTCTCAAACAAACAAGCGCACGGATGTACTGACAGCTCGAGCTTTCAGTGCCTTTGCACAGAAGTACACAAACACACATAAATACTGTTATCAAGCTGCAGGGCGTTCATTGACCAACACACATGACATCAAAACGCTGCACCCACTGAACCCACTGCCCACATGCACAGCCTGTCAGCGCAGAGCCATTATACAGAGGCGCTAAACTGAAAGGAAACAGACAGACGTGGAGCACGCCAACCCGTGGTGTATAATTACACAATCTCCCTCATCCTTTTTCCCTCTGTCACCTCTGCTTTCTCTCCTCAACCTGATGGATCCACTCGGAATGAATCCCTAGTGCTGGAGGTCTTTACGCGAACGTCTTTGAAAAAGACTTTTTTCTTTCTGTTTATTTGGGTTGTAAATAACTGATTCTCCTTACTCTGAGACTTCTGGGAGTTGGGTTAACGTTAGCCTGGTTAAATATAGTCACGTTAAGCTATATATATATATATATATATATGTGTATGTATATATATATATGTATATATATGTATATGTGTGTGTGTAGCATATGAGACTTCTTACAAAAAAATCATCCCAAAGCAGCACACATATAAATACACACATTAGATTTTTCTGTGTCAGGTAAATACAATTTTGTACATGAGATAAATATTTTATTTTAATAAAGAAACTGTGACACGTAAATATATTCTGCAATACACATAATGTAATATAACAGTTTAAAACGGCAATTAAAGCGTGATGTTTTTGTGGTATTGCGGTGGCATTATTAACCTCCCCGTGTCTGACTGCAAGATGAATACGAGCATCTGAGGCATTTTATTATCCCCAGCTGCTTTTATGGCCACACAGATCAGGCGGTGAGCAGACGGCAGAAAATGAGATCACGAATCTTCTTCTCTGGTTGGTTTGATTTGGTCTACTGACCGTCACAGGTGGACATAAAGACTTATGGGGCTGAAAGAAAACTTCCCGAATTTGTGTTGTAAAACAAGTAAAAGGGCCATATAATACTATGCTGTAATACTTTGAGGAAGTTCCTCTGAACTTGGGGGAAAAAAATAAATATGGCGTTTCTCATTGATATGTACACATATCATTCAAAGAGGTCTATATTAAACTCATGCAGTGTGCTTATCTCAATAAGCTCCTCAGGATAATTAACACTCTATTTAATTACATAACCATAAGGCAAATTGGTAGTAATATACTTATATATCATTTCAGTTTGTTTTGTATTTTATGTAAATAAATATATATGAAACATGATTATCAGATTTAAAAAAAAAGCTTGTAGGGTTCAAAATCAGTGCTTCTGAAATCCAGCAGCTAAAGAAAACATCAAGATGGCATGAAAGAAAGTTACTAGTCAAACACTTAATCACTCATGAAATATTAAACTCATTAAAATGCTAAATAAATGACATTAAGTCGGGTCCATCCACATGATCAAAGTGCACTCAAAAAAGTTCACCAAAGGCTTTTTGACACTAAGTCGAGCCAATGAAAGACTCGACATATAAACAAATACAGGCCAATGTTTCTAAGGTTTCAGCTTCTCCAGCCCGAACATAAGCACTTCAAAAAGGGTGATCGGCCACCAGCAGTCATAACAAAAACAATCAAAAGCATTCAGAGGGCATGTTGTGATGATTTAGACTTACACTGGAAATGTGCTCGATTGTTTGGTGTATCAAACTCTTGACACCTCCCACTTGATTGCCTGATTCATTTGATTGGCGGGTGGTCTTAAAGGGCCAGCACCCACGTTCTGTCCCTGCGTTACACCTCGTTTTAAAGGGCCAGTGCACGATTTGTTTAATGTAGAAAAACACACACCACTACATCACATTACATAAATTTGAGCTAGGAAATATTTCAGATTGATTGATAGTCTTTACTTATCTAAAACTGTATGAAAATGTATTTCAAAACATATTTTATTGGATATCCAACTTAAGTGCTTCATATAAATCTTACAGTACAAAAATATTACAGCGATTAAAACGCGTTCAGTGCAAATACAAGAATACGAGTGATAATAGAAAGAAAGAAATTCGATTACCCTGCTTTGAAATCTTTTGATTTGAAAATTTCCAAAACATACGTATCAATTACATTGCATTGCAATTACAGTGCATTGACAGATGCGTTATTTAATAATCACAAATATATTAAGTATTCAGATGATCATGTATTAACTGAAATGTGCAGCGTGTAGACAGAAGTTACACTTCCAATTTTAATAACAATGATGGCTCAGTTAAAGGTTGAGGTTTCTTAGTTTCCTCTTTTGACCAACATGCAGTGCTTTCGGCTTTGGCTGGCTCCTTGGACTTTACAAAACAAAAATGTTTTGTAAGGACACAATGCATTGAAATGCTTACATTATACATGATTATTGTCCTTTTATCATGTAAGAACATGATTCCATCACAATGCGTTTTTGAGCGGTACAGGGCACCAACTTGATGTAGGGTACAGAAGACAATGGACTGTCCTGAACCTGAAAAACAGAACAACGTTAGCTAAAAACATCTTAAAGGTATAGTTTATCCAAAAATGTTCATTCTGGCTTTAATTGCTCACTCTCGTGTCGATTATCTTCGGGACACAATTTAAGATATTTTTGCTGAAATTCCAGAGGGCTTTGGAACGACACAACGGTGAGTAATGAATGACTGAATAAAATTTTTTGGTTGAACTTACCCTTTAAATGCATCGTATTCACAATGACGTTCAAAAAAGGAAAGGATTAGTTTGCCTTATGTGTTTGGCTTCAAGCCATGGTTAAAGTTTGAGAAATCCTGAGCGGGAACCAAACTTTACTGGGTCTTTTGAGGAAAACGCAAAATCTTTTAGCCTGTGAAGAGTTTGGCAATGCATGCAGACAAATGTATTCAGATTAAGCAGATTAAGATGTACGAGGAAGTGTTTTTTAACTGCCCTCAAGAGATGTCTGCTCACGTAGTGTGTAAGCATGGATTTGTGGTGATAACAGAAAAGCTTGGATGTTTAATGCTAGCACAGGCAGAAAGATGTATAAGATACCGAACTCACTGTGGTAAGCATATTTTACAGATAAACATACAAATATTAGCATGAAATAGGATTTTAGGAGTTTTAGCAAAAGGATAACATGCTTTTACATCAGTTAAAGAGGCTTTATCTTTCTTTAACTTCAATTTGTCAGATGATTTGTCTTGAATGAACAAAGGAAAGTGGAGTTAGCGGCAGCATGCGTCATCTTTTAGTCATAAATAACAAATCTGTATCCACAGGGCCTGTGGGTGTGTGAAGGTGTGTTTATGACTAACCTGGACGGATCTTCATCTTTGGTAAAAACTCCTTTTAGCTCAACACTGTTCATTTTGTCCTCGAACCATCCGTAGCTGAGAGTCACCTTCAGTTTTAGAAGCAGAGAAACAAACACAAAGAACAGATAAAATGTTATTAGGATTGAATAGTAGTTTGAGTTTAACTAACCACATAATTTTGGCCCAAAATGTGTTTAATATATAGTATTAGCATACAGTTATGTGAGGTAATGTGTTGGCCTTCGGCTCTTCGAGCAAAATTATTAGTGCCCAGTTCTTTGTGGTAAAAAATGAGCCTTCTATTCTTTAGGTAAAATATTAGCATCTAGTGATTTTTGTTAAAATATTAGCATACAGTTCTTTGAGGTAAAATATTAGCCTTGTTCTCTGTAAAATATTAGCATCCTTTTTTTTTGTGTGGTAAAATATTAATGCTCAGTTCTTTGTGGTATAATATAGCATGCGTTTTTTTCGGTGGTAAAATATTAGCATCTTGATTTTTGTGGTAATATATTAGCATCCTCTTCTTTGTGATAAAATATTAATGCACAGTACTTTGTAAAATATTAGCATCCAGTTTTAGAACTGAAACATTAGCATTCTGTTCTTTAATGTAAAATAGTCTGCAGTTTTTTAAGTAACATTTTTACCATCCAGTTCTTTGAGCTAAAATATTAACATTAGGTTTTGTGATTTTAGTAATTTGTGGCATACTGTAGAAAGAAACAAAGAAACATTCTTTACAGATAATTTTAATCGTTTTTATCTGTGCTGAAGTTGCTGTGAATGTTTACCTGAGTGATTGCGAGACCTTCGCTGGATGCTACAATAGATGTTTCTAGGGCATTGCTAAGTGGTTGCTAGGGTGATCTAGGTGGTTCAAAACGCCTGCTTAGAAAAGGCTTCCGATCGTTTCTTTTCAACATTTAGCAGTATTAAAGATGTGCAAAATTTACAATATGCTAAGGCTGCCAGCATATCGACAGCCACCATTTAAAAATCTCACCTGTTTTGGGATATCGCTAGGGGCAAGCAGAAGTAGGTTTTCCAGATGAGAGTGGAACATGTTGCTGTGGACCATTGAGATTCCCAGACGCCTCTCGACTATGAAGCCCACCGTGCAGTCATCAGGTAACATAATCACGGCGGAGGTCTGCTCGAACCTGGGACCGCTGCAAATAGAGACATGCAACTAACACACACTGTATACTCTTAATTTGCTGTCTAGGAGAAACAACTGATGAACCTTTTGTGATCAGTAGTATACCGACATATACATGAAATAGCATCAGAATCAAAGTCAAACACAAACATTAAATCAGGCCTCACCTTGCCCAGGGCGCCATCTTCTCTGCCAGCTTCCTGCTCAGACAGAAACCAGCCCCTCCTGTAGCGAACCAGAAATGGACGTCCCTCTGAAACAAAACAGAGGAAAAAGCCAACCAGTCAGCTCTATAAATTCTGCACATTCATGCAGATTTCAAGAAAATATCTTGCATTTTCATGTTTTATCACTACAGTTCTTTATGATTAAAGAATCAAGCCTCTAGTCTTAAACCATCTGAGGTTAATATGGTGCAGTCGGTCAGTGTGTGATAGTTTTACAACAGAACATGTGGAGACTTGCTTAGGTTTTGAGTAAAAGCCTCACCTAAAGTAGGTATTTAAGCAAAAGACTACGCAGATGAGAAAGTAGATTTCTCAGAAAACTTTACATACATTTGAAACAGAACTATATTATTTATATTAATTATATTATTTAGAGTAATTATGCAATTTCATATATCTGAACTAAAATATTCACTTATGATATTAATGTATAATGTAAAATGTTTTTGATTTAGTGTTAATAAATGAATTGGTTGAACAAATGTTTCATTGGTTCATTCGTAAAAATCCCCATGAAATTAAAAAAACAATGTTTTTTGGGTGTTAGTATGAATATGTTAGTCTTAAGGTTATTTTTAAGCCAGTGTGCTCCAAAACATTCGAACAAAATTCGCATTGAGAAGACATGAGCATTCGAAGCTTGCAGTTCGTCACGTCTGCCTAAATGAATCAACGGATGTATCTGACGCCACCTCGTACCTTAGCTACTCATTAAAATCTTCTGACCAATCAAAAGCTCTCTAGAATGCGAAGTCCCCGCCCCGGTCACTTGTTCAAAATATAGTATTTTCTGAACAATGAATGGCACATAGTTCACAATCTAGGCGATATGGAACAATTCAGACAATGTAATTATACATTCAACTGAGGTAAATGAGTTCAGGTTTCATGTTGTGTCCGCACTTTTAAAACTACACAGCCTCTGCATGGTTATGATCACTATTTTGTTTTACTGAAGAGTTACATATTGAAGCTAGGGGTCATTTATTAGACTGTGTCTGTCAAATATGGCTTTACCGAGCCCAAAGGCTCTGGCCTGAGAAGATACAAAACTATTGGCTATTTTAAAAAGGGGGTTGGGCTGCTCGATATGTCCTGCCTCGTCTTCCTGTTTCAGTCTTTCAAAGCACTACAGGAAGCTTTTATTCATTGTTTTAAATGAATGGGTTATGTGAACGATTCAACGATCCAATTCTGAAAACGCTTGTTTTCATTCCTGAATGATTCTGTGCTTTTGAATGAAACGATTGATTCACCTCGAATTTAAATAACTTTGAAACATGAATTTCTCTCCCTTTGTAACCTGTAAAATGCTCTTCATTTCTTGGCTTTCCTGAAATTCTGAGCAGGTTTGTTTTCCTGTGGGATCCTGTGGAGCATCATAAGTGACGGGGGCATAAATCTGACCGTGTCCATCTACTCGTCCCCCAATCCATTTATCCCCCCCTTCGTTCCTCCTTGTGGCCGTTACCCTGAAGGTAACATGCAGCTCTTTTCTGTCCTCTCATCCTTTCGACCATATTCCTTCCCTGTAGGGAGCTGTGGCCTGTCCAGCCAGACATATAAATGTGGACATAAACAACACAGAGGACACACAGAGAGGCAGACAGGACGGATCAGGATGTGTTCACCAGAATGAAACATCAGTTTAGATTCAGCAGGTCTTTGAGCGTCAAACTGAGAAAAATGAGAAGCAGACAAAATACATTTTTCTCTTTATAGAAGCTACGGTAGCCGATACAGGATTAATACCGTAGTCTGAGACAGCAGAGATAGCTAGCAATGAGGTTTCTTTGCAAAGGTAAATTAAGGAATTATATTTACTTAATTATCCAATAAATCTTGTTACATATATTATCTTGCATTCCTCCTAAATATTACATACTGCACCTTTAATAGCTCTTAAAGGTGTAGTGTGTAATATTTAGGATTTTTTAACAGAATGGAGATTTTTTTTTTTATTTAGTACCACCCTACAGAGGCCACAGTAGTTACATTTTTCCCAGAAGACAATATAAATTCACAAAGTTTTCACCCCCCGGCTCTTAATACGTAGTTTTTCCTTCTGGAGCATCAGTGAGCATTTGAATCTGCTGTAATATTTGCATATGTGTCCTCAGTTGTCCTCAGTATGAAAGGATGGATCTCAAAATCATACAGGTATTGTTGAAAAGAATTTAAATACACAAAAATGAAGAAAAACCAAAGAGTCTGAGGGACCTAAAGGGTTTTTCTGAAGAACAGCAGGCAGGTTAACTGTTCAGGACATACAAGGGACAACTATCATTAAACTAAAAACACAGCTGTGGATCATTCAGATAACAGCACAGTATTAATAATCAAGGGGATGTAAACTTTTGAACAAGGTCAGTTTTTAGCAATTCAGCTAATATTTTCTCCTGTTTACTATATGTAAACATATTTTTATGTGAAATATCTTATCCATCTCAATTCTAAATACACAAGATTCTGAAAGGGGTTTGTAAACTTTTGACCTCAATTGTATGTTGTTTTTGGTAGGTTTTGCATCCTAACCGAAGGTCTACAGAAATGTGTACGGCAAGTGTAACTAAACCTTTTTTTTTTTTTGTCTTTCTGTCCATCGAACAAAGGCAGAGTCCAACAGAGCAGCAGAAATGAAAGGACAGGTTTCATTTTTATTACCCAGGTGCCTCTGTGACCCAAGAGATCAGCAGAGCAGAGAAACAGAGGGAAAGAAAGGATGAGGAAAGCCGAACTGAATGGCTTGTCTGTTCCTGCAGACCTCACACAAACACACACACACTACTGAGGGAGCAGCTCTAAAGACAGCATGACTACAAACCCCCCCAACACACACACACACACACACACACACACTCCAATGACTACCATTACACATTGTACATGATTGGATTAATTCCCCCGACAGTATTGACAGTTTTTCTCTCTGGCTATAGGTTAAAAAGACCAGACAGAATTGTCCAGATCAATAAGCAATAAAGCTCTAATCACTGATTGATCCCTGAAGGAAAAGGCTCTTTTGCTACAAGTTCATGGCAGAATATTGTTGGTAAAAAATACCAAACAACTGACCGTCTTATTTGCTGCCAGCAGCTCCTGGGCTCTCATTGGGCGATCCAGGCTTGGTTTTCCCACATAGATATCACTGTAAGCTGGAAAAGCTGTCAGGAGAGACAGAAGGGCTCCAGGGTTCAAGTAGTTATCATCATCAACATGACACAACCACCTGTGGAAATTAATAAATAAATAATAAAATCATAAGATGATTTAAAAGTTATATATGTGTTTGTGTGTGTGTTAATGCATAATCACATTCAAAATAAAAGTTTTTGTTTACATTTATTATACATTATAAATGTTTGTGTACTGCTTTTATACATTCACATATAGTACTTTAAAAAAAATCATGTTTATAAATGTATATATTCATTTTCTTGAATTTTATATTGCATATAAATATATTTAATATATAAATAAAATATTTTCTTAAATATATACATGCACATGTCCTACATATATTTGTATTTATATATACTTAATAAATATACACAGTATTTTAAATAGCTATTCCATCTATCTTTCTACAGAATAATATACTGAACGACAGATAGATAGAGCGATAAAGATAGATACAGATATGTAAAATATATATTTCATTAAATTGAAAAAGTCTTTTGTATTCATGTATCTATTGTTTACATTTTTTCTTACCATTGAAATGTTAAGTTAATATAAGCATAAAACGGTAGGGTTGTGAATTTGTAAAATAAAATAAATAAAATTACAATCACAAAAGCCATCATACACAGAACATATGATTAGAAAGGAGCGAATCTGTACATGCATATGCAAATAAAATAAGGTCACATCAGGTTATTGGTGGACTCACTTTTTATCAGAAGCCATGAAGTGGTCGTACTCGGCAGCCATTTTGCAGGATAGAGCTTGATGACTGTGTTCTGGCGGGCAGTCGGTGACGACGATGTTAAATCCTGAGAGCGAACACACATGAAGTGAGCTCAGGGCAAAAAGATTCATGAGCTCGGATCAGACCTGCATCAGAAAGATGTTCTACCTTCAGAAGAGATGTCTTCATCTGGACTGTCTGTGAAGATGTACGTCTGCAGAAGTGAAACATAGACACAATTTTATGAGGCGAAACCTGCATATTAGTTCCGAAAGCCTGGTGGTCTTATGAGGACAAGTAACATCCAAACTCCCATCATGCAGCGCTGCGAGACAACAGCTGGTGCACCAGGAGGCCTCAGAGCATCTGTGTTCCCGGATTTGCCATTAGATCTCTGGTTTGTAATTACCAGCGTTGTCTCAAAGCGGGACGACAAAAACTGCTGCTTGTGTGAAAGTGTCTAAAAACTACCGCTGAGATGGGTTGGCAAAAATGTAGAAACATTAAAAAATATTATTAAATAATTATGTAAAATTAGCCAGATCAGCATTAACAAGCATTAAGTAACAATTGTTATTTACTTTTTTATTATATTAATTTTTACAATGGCTTTTTAGAATATGAGTTCAACATATTATTTTTAATTTGATCTGATGCATCACTTACACAACAAGTAAATCATTTGAACAGAAATGTAATTGTATTAGTAAAGAAGCCGCTTATTGTCACTATGCATGGAAAAGACTGTTTATATTATCAAAATTCAAAAAAATATTGTGACGTTATTACAATGCAAAATAACTTCTTATTATATTTTGATAATATACTGTAATCCTGTAAATATATTTTATATATACATACATATAGGCTATGTAATTTTTTTTTTTTTTTTTTTACTAAAATTATAAATTCAGCTGATTTCATAAAATATTTTATAAATATTATTTGAATATAAACTCAGTTTTGACAACTTTATGGGTATATGTAAAATGTATATTCAATATATATATATATATATATATATATATATATATATATATATATAATTACACACAAATATATATAATGTAAACATTATTTAATTAAAAAGATTAATTGCATCAAAAAAAACTTTTATTGACATAATGTGTGTGCACTGTGTATATTTATGAGCTGTATATATATATATATATATATATATATATATATATATATATATATATATATAAATAAATAAATACACACACATGCATGTATAAGAAAATTAATTATGTTTAAATTTTATATATATATTTATATAATATATATATTTATATATTTATAAATATTATAAGCGTATTATTATAACTCCTAGGCCTATGATTATTAAATCTCTACTGACTATCATTAAACCTAGGCTATTAAAGTGGATGTTTACATTTAGGCATTTAGCAGAGACATTTACTCAATACTGAGAAACCAATACTGATAACGACTGAGAAACCAAATCTATGAGTCACTAATATTCTTAATACATAATATCTGAATGTATAGTTGACTAAGGTTTTCAGTGTTGTTTGTAACCACAAAACTGAATTTATATAAAAAAAAGACCCTCAACCAAACCAGAAGGGCAGATTTAGAAGCCATTTCCTGCTAGACAGCGACGCATCCTACCTGTGGTCAGCCGCGACCATATACCTCTACTCATCCGTTATCCCTCCGTCACACACACACACACACACACACACACACACACACCCTCAGCCCTGCCCAGAGACTTTAATGTTCCCCATGATGCAGTGGAGATGTCACTCTGAAAGTTTAGCTTCATTACGACGTCTAGGTGCTCCAGACGGCTCATATCGTAAGTCTACCGCTCCCTCCGCGGCCCTTGAGTACAAGCGGAATAATCGAAGAGCGCAGATCAATGCCGCGGCCATCAAAGCCAATGGGCCAGAGCGAGCGGAAACGACCCGCTCAAACCCCCAGCTCCTTCATAAATCATGAGGGTGGATCTTTAGCGCTCATTTCGGATAAAGTGAAGCGGCTGATGACAGCGGCTTACAAAACGCCTTCTGGAGACACACGAAGAGTGAAACTCCAGCACAAACGTCCATTAGCGGCATAATGAAGTAAAACTCGTAGACGGGGGCGCCTACGTTTTGTATCCTGAACTCGACAGGAAAGAAATAAGCACAAGTGGGATGAACAGGATAGGAAAAGGCACACATCTCGAAAAAAGGCTAATAGACGTTAAAAGCAGACGCATACGAAACTTTTTTTCTGATTATAGGCTGTCGAAGC